>NW_027174102.1:0-278863 GCF_000499845.2 Phaseolus vulgaris
TTAATGCTTTGACCAATCTTTAAATGCAATAAATAGTTTGTTAAGATTTAGTAATAAACAACATCTTTGAATATATATATAGAAAAAAAAGATTTGAGTTTTTCAAGATATTTGAGATTTTGAAAAGTTGAGAATTGCTTAGATATTGCTTTTGATCAAACAGTGTGAGATAGGATTTTCATCTTGTATTGATTTCAGAATTGTTCTGTAACAAGTGTAATCCTTTTTATCTTTGAAAGAAACTTTGTGTGTTTGCTGAGAAGTGTTGTGTGTTCTTGAGGTGATCAAGATCAACATTCTTAGTGTTGTTGTGCTGGACCAAAGGGAGTGTGTGTCTTGAGGGGATCAAGGTCACTTCTTTGGTTGTGTTGTAAGTAATCTAGGGTTGATTTCTTAGTGGATTCCCCAATGGTTTCTGGGAAGACCGGATGTAGCTTTGGGTTTAGAGTGAACCAGTATAAACCTCTGTGTGCATTTTCTCTATCCTTAATCTCTTTAAATTCAGTTTTGATATTTGTGAACTGGTATAAACAACCGATTGTTTCTACGAAACAACCGATTATTTTTTTGGTGCTGAACTTATTTGCTTTTTGTTTTGGCAAACTAAATTCTGATTCAAGTGTTTCTCGAAGTAATTTCATTCTTGACTTAAATGTTTGCGAAAACCCTCTTTAAACCATTCACCCCCCGTCTAGTTTAAAGCCAAATTTCTAACAAGGTTGATCTGCAAGATGTGGTTCCACATGACAACGACCCCGTGGTGATCTCAATAGTAACAACAGGAAGGATGGTACATCAGGTCCTTATCGATCAGGGGAGTTCGGCAGACGTGATGTTCTGGTCAACCTTCAATAAGCTGTAGTTGTCAACCAATCAGTTGAGACCTTATGACGGTTGCCTATATTGCTTCGCTGGGGACCAGGTGGAGGTGTGAGGGCACATAGAGCTAAAGAAAACTTTCACGGATGGCACCGCATCCCGCACAGTTAACATAAGGTACCTTGTTGTCAACGCCCCTTCAGCTTACAACATCCTTCTAGGAAGACCTGCCCTAAACAGAACAAGGGCAGTAGCCTCAATGAGGCATATGAAGACGAAATTACCCTCCCTTGAGGGAACAGTGATAACAATCAAGTCTGACCAGAAGGCGGCAAAGAAGTGGTATGAGAATAGCCTGAAGACAAAGAGAGGGGTGTGCACCGTAACCAACCAACCTCTAGGTGGAGAAGGGGTTACCTGAGTAGAGGTCGCCCGAGAAGATTGTCCCGAACCAGCGGGGGAGGTGCTAGAAAGGGAGATTGGGGGGAAGGAAGTTCAAGCTTGGAATATCCTTGAGCCAGGAGGCACAGGACCAAATTGTCGAGGTCATAGCGCGACACCTGGACACCTTCGCATGGACTGCCTCAGACATGCCTGACATCGATCCAAATTTCTTGTGTCATCGTCTCACCATGGACCCTCAGGTTCGACTAGTGCGCTAGAGTAGAAGAAAATTTAACGAAGAGAGGCGACTGGTCATCAGGCAGGAGACCAAGAAATTGTTGGATGTTGGCCACATAAGGGAGATCCAGTATCCCGAATGGCTAGCCAATGTAATATTGGTCAAAAAGGTCAATGGTAAGTGGAGAATGTGTGTCGACTACACAGATTTGAACAAAGCTTGCCCGAAGGACTCGTACCCACTACCCAGCATCGACGCCTTAGTGGACAGCGCGTCAGGCTATAAACTTCTTAGCTTCCTGGATGCTTTCTCTGGAAAATGCCATTCATGACAAAGCTCTCCTGTTACTGCTATAAGGTGATGCATTTTGGGCTCAAGAATGCAGGTGCAACCTATCAAAGATTGATGGATAGAGTGCTCGTGCCCATGATAGGACGAAACGTCCAGGCGTATGTGGATGACAAGGTGGTCACCTCCCAGGTGAAGGATCAACACATTGCCAAGTACAGATTGAAGCTAAACCCCGAAAAATATGTGTTTGGGGGTAGAGGCAGGAAAGTTCTTAGCGTTCCTACTCACTGAACGTGGGATAGAGGCAAACCTCGAGAAGTGTGCTGCGATTATAACTATGATGAGTCTGATCTCAGTGAAAGAAGTGCAACAGCTGACGGGGCGAATGATCGCGTTGTCCCGATTTGTATCGGCAGGAGGGGACAAGGGGCACCCTTATTTCCAGTGCTTGAAGAGGAACAACAAGTTCGTATGGACCAAGGAATGTGAGGAGTCGTTTCTCAAGTTGAAGGAATACCTAGCCAACCCCCCAGTACTATGCAAGCCGAAGGTAGGTACCCCGCTTCGTTTGTACTTCGCCATCACAGATCGGGCGATCAGTTCGGTCCTCGTCCAGGAACAGGATCATGTGCATAAGCAAATATATATTAGCAAAGTTTTGCAAGGGCCTGAGGTGAGATACCAAGCCATAGAAAAGGAAGCCCTGGCAGTAGTGTTTTCAGCGGGAAGGCTTCGCCACTACATCCAAAGTTTCACCGTAATAGTAATGACAAACCTCCCTATCCGCAAGGTCTTACAGAAGCCCAATGTGATAGGTCGAATGGTGTGTTGTGCGGTTGAGCTATCAGAGTTCGATGTGCAGTAAGAACCAAGAGGACCTATCAAAGGCCAGGTTTATGCTGACTTCGTAGTAGAGCTCTCCTCAGCAACCACACACCAAGAGGAAGCAGATTTCATATGGGTCCTCTAACCAACATGGTAGTGGGCCTGGCGTCATTCTGGAAGGACCAAATGGGTTGCTAATCGAGCAGGCCCTACAGTTTGTCTTCAAGGCTAGTAACAACCAAGCTGAGTATGAGGCCTTAATAGCAGGAATGTTACTAGCCAAAAAGATGGGTGTTAAGAGTTTGCTGGCAAAGAGTGATTCCCTGTTAGTAATGGGGCAGGCTACGGGAGAATACCAAGCCAAGGACCCTCAGATGGTCGCATACCTAGAGTATGTCAAGATCCTAAAAGAGACTTTCGCGATGTTCGAGCTAGTACACGTTCCCAGATAACAGAATGCCTGAGCTGACTTGTTAGCTAAGCTCGCTAGTACATGCAAGGGGGAAGACAAAGGGCAATCATACAGGAGACCCTAAGGACACCTCGAACCACTACAAGTCGCATAACAGAAGTTCAGCAAGTGAGCACCTCGGAAGGCGTTAAGAGAAGTCACCGGTCGCTGACCCAAGAAACGTTGGAAACACCAAGAATAAGCGCATACAACTTATCAAGGGAAGAGTCATTTCACGTTTTCCTAGTTGAAAAAGGAGAAACCTGGATGACACCCTACAGACGCTACTTGGTTGATGGGATACTCCCGCTGGAGCCCACAAAGGCCAGAGTAGCCAAAAAGAATTCGAGCAGGTATACCCTTGTGGATGGGAATTTGTTCGGACATGGATATACTCATCCTATCTTGGCTTGTGTAAGTGGTGAACAATGCACACACATCATGACAAAGCTCCAAGAAGGGATATGTGGGAGTCACATCGGCGGTCGAGCTCTCTCATCAAAAGCCATCCACACAGGGTACTACTGGCTAACCATGAGAGAAGATTGCACGAGGTATGCACAACGGTGCAAGCAGTGCCAACGGCATGCTGACTGACATAATGCGCCCCTGGAGGAGTTACGATCGATCCACAGCCCATGGCCATTTCATACTTGGTGGATTGACATTATGGGACCATTCCCTCTAGTAGTGCGACATATGAAGTATTTTGTGGTTGCCATTGAGTACTTTACAAAGTGGATAGAGGCCGAGCCAGTTTCCCAAATCACAACTCACAAGATCCAACACTTTGTATGAAAGAACATAGTATGCCGTTTTGGAATCCTAAAACGCTTGGTGTCCAATAATGGCACCTAGTTTGCAAGCCAACAGTTGGGCAAGTAGTGCATAAAGCTTGGAATAAAGCAGATGTTTGCATTAGTCGAGCACCCCCAAACAAATGGGCTCAAGGGTCTGAAGAGAAGAGTGAAAAAAGCCAAGGGAACTTGGGCATAAGAGGTTCCTATAATTGTGTGGGCCTACCACACCACTCCCTAGTCCACCACCAAGGAAACACCTTTTAGTTTGGTGTATGATTCGGACGCGATGATCCCTGTAGAAATTCAGGAGAGTTCACCATGCTTCCAGAACTTCGTGGCAGAAGAATCCAACAAAGAGAGAAAGGTGAACCTAGATCTACTGGATGAACTCAGGGAGGAAGCACGCATCAAGGTTGAAGCCTTGAAGAGAAGGGTGGAGTACAAGTACAACTCCAAGTTGAGACCTCGGCAGTTCTAGGTCGCTGACTTGGTAATGCGAAAGGCCCCCTACCAACTAGAGAACAAGTAATCTCCCAATTGGACTGGTTCATTCCGTGTGATAGAGGCACTTGGGAACGAAGCGTACAAGCTCGAGACCTTCGAAGGTGGGACAATTCCTCGAACTTGGAACGAAGCTAATCTAAAGTTTTATTTCAGTTAATTATATCATTGTACACAGTTAAGGGGACATTTTTTCCCCTTTATCAGAGTTTTTTAATGATGTCACCCAATAAAAATTCAGTTAAAAAGATATATTTGCAAGTGTGTTGTACAATGCAGCTAGTGAACCTCTCCCTTGTCTTGTAAATCAAGGTCGAGAACAGTATGGTTCCCAGTTAAAAACCTCCCTTGCCTCTATACGGCAAGGTCGAGACCAGTAAAGTGAACCTTTCCCTTGTCTTGTAAGTCAAGGTCGAGAACAATATGGTTCCTAATTAAAAACCTCCCTTGCCTCTATACGGCAAGGTCGAGACCAGTAAAGTGAACCTCTCCCTTGTCTTGTAAGTCAAGGTCGAGAACAGTATGGTTCCCAGTTAAATATCTCCCTTGCCTTTATACGGCAAGGTCGAGATTAGTAAAGTGAACCTCTCCCTTGTCTTGTAAGTCAAGGTCGAGAACAATATGGTTCCCAGTTAAAAACCTCCCTTGCCTCTATACGGCAAGGTCGAAACCAGTAAAGTGAACCTCTCCCTTGTCTTGTAAGTCAAGGTCGAGAACAATATGGTTCCCAATTAAATATCTCCCTTGCCTCTATACGACAAGGTCGAGATTAGTGAAGCGAACCTCTCCCTGGCCTTTACACGCCCAGATCGAGAGTAGCATGGTTTGAAACAAGACATTTCCCTCATCCTTATATGCCAAGTTGAGAACAACGAGTAAACCTCTTCCTTATCTTTGTATGCCAAAGATGAGGATAGTTAGAGTTCGAGCAAACATCACCTTTACCTCAATGCGTTAAAGATCAAAAAAGGGATAAGATCAAGCAGGTTGGTAAAGGAGCGTGTTACTTAGGTACGAATAATCATTAAGGCGTTGTTAGCAAGGTTAATCCAAGACAAGCAAGATAGCTAACAACAAACACAAGAGACAAATCGAAAGAAGAAAAGACTTTAGAAATAATAAAAAAAGATATATATATATACAAAGGCACAACTGTTTGTTAGGCTACAAAATAAATACAAAGGAGAATCACCGCTACTCGGTGTCTACCAACTGCCCATCAGTGATTCTCTTTGTCAGCCTAGTTTGGGAAAGATCCACCCTAGGATGCACACAGGCAACCTGGGTCATGGCATCCTCAAACCCTGTTGTGTATGACTCCACGACATCCCGCGTGAGTTCATCCTTGGTCTGAAGGAAGTGTTCATCCTTGCGAACCAACTCTTGCTTCAGCCTGGCCAATTGCTCTGTTGGATTGATTTCCCCTTCAGTTGAGTTGATTCCTCCTTCAGCTGGGCCACCTCCGCATCCCTGCTACCAAGCTTCTCTGCCAAGCCATCCACTTCAGTCCGAAGGTCAGTGTTCCTGGCATAGATCCTCAGAGTCTCTTAGGACTTCTCGAACAAGAGCTTCTTAGTCTCTTGATCAGACTTGCAAAGCTCCGCCATCTCCAAGATCCTGTCAGTCTCACGACGCGTAAGTTCTTTGATTTGGAGGGCGTGCTGGCTAGCAACTTCCTTCAGCTTCTGCATCTTGGACAGAAGAAGGCTAGATCCAACCAGAGTCTCCCCAAGGTGCCTCAAGATATGATCCAACAGAGGATCATCCTCCAAGTTCCCTAGTCTCTCCTGGGTTTGGAAGGACTCCAACGCCCGCTAAAGGAAGGCAGGCCGATCAACAAGGGGCTCACCACGGTCGCCCCCTGAAGCACTCTCCCCCTACCCTCATGCACCACGATGTCACGGGGGGAAGAGGCATTGAGAGGGTGCTCCCTGTAGGAACGAGCACAACCGTCTGAGCCCGAGGGCGCAGGAACAACTACGCCAGCCTTGCGTTTCCTCTTGAAGATGAGGTCTGAGCAGATGTCCTCATCTTTAGAAGCAGCAACCTCAACGACCTTAGCCACCCCTTTTAGCCTTTGTCCTGCGGGGGTTGGGGCAAAAGGGCAAGGAGCAGAGGGGCCTGGGGCAGCCTTAAGTCAAGTCGCCACAACAGCCAATTGCCTCTTCTTTTCGGAGTTAAGTACCATGCCTGCACAAGAAGAAGAAAGAACATAAGGATTTAAACCATTAATACACACAAGCAAAGTGAAACATAAGCAGAAACAGGGTAGAGAGGGTACCAATATAGCCCTTAAGAGCCTTAGGGTTGTACTCAAGCTTGAACAGCTCGACAGTGCTAAACAATGCTCTTAAGTTTGAAAAGAAAGCGCACACCTCTCATTCTCGCATGGGTAAGTCCTCGAGGCTTCTGGGTTTCTTGAGCCCAGGTTTCTTCATCCAATAAAGGGGAAACCCATCCAAGAGTGATGGAAAAGTGCCTTCATGCTTGGAGGATTGTTGGCGATCTTTGTGGAAGCTTAATGGAAGTCTACGGACAAGGCCCTTTTAGGAGGTGTGGTGGCCTTGGAGGTGCATGCTAGGTATGAAATGAGAGTGGTGAGGTCATCTCTCTTTGGTAAGGTGAGAATTGAAGATCAATAGTCTAACCTTGGGAGGTTTTTGACAAGTAGTGATATTGGCTCAAATTTGGAAGCAATTCACTATTATATTAATCTTGCAAATACATGAGCCAAGCCCTCTTATCAATAGTGTTTAGAGGGCTGGAAATTCAAAAGAAAGTGCAGGGAAATTCAATTGAATTCCCTCCCAAAAGTGGCGCCTAAATGAGCACATGGGGAGGGGTGTGTCTAGTTTTTATGCTCACACCCTCCATGGGCATTCTAGACCGGCCTTGGTAAATTTACAGGTTTTTAGAAACTCTAAGTTTACCTAGGTTGGTGTTTTAGGTGCCAAAATTAATTCTAAGAAAAATTACAAATAAAGTTCCTATGCTAATTTTGACAAGAAATTAAAGTCTACTATACACTAGAGTTTATGGCATTTGAACATGTATAAGAACGTTTCTCTGCAATCAGTAGCAGCATTCTAGTCTTCTTGGATCCTCTTGGCCATAAATCTAGTTGTTGGCCCAAATCTACCCTTTGGTGGACTTGCATGTGGGCTTGTGCTTGGGCCTCTTCCATCAAAGAGGGTGAGGTCTGACTTGCTGCAACGTATTTTGAAGAACTTTCCTTTGAAGCCCTTATACGACTGCTGGAAGAGGGTCAATAGCACTCTCCCAACGACCCCATTGAAGTTCATCCACTGCTTCTTCCCCGGGTCTTGGCCTCGAAGAAATATAAGAACACGTCCACAGAGGGTGGGTGGCAAAAATGGTCACAAAGGGTTGAGAACGCCCTATCGAACGCGCAGTTGTTGGGGTGCAGTTGGGCGGGGGCTACGTTAACCTCGGTGAGAAGAGCCTGCTCGAAGGGAGTAAAGGGTAGGCAAAGGGAAAGCTTTCGAAAGACTGTAGAGTAGATGAAGCAGAAGGGCCCCTCCGGGTCCGATGACTCGTCGCAGCATACAGGCTCCCCTACCCCACAAGGCACGACCTTCACGAACCTGTCATGCTCCTTCCCAAAAACGCAGGATTTATGGCAGTCCTAGTTCTTCCTATACTTCGCTATGCTCTCGAAAGAGGTAAAACTAGAAGTTTCCTCTAAGACGTTGCTGGGTGCCCAGCGGTATCGGGATTAGTAATCAGGGGAAGGAGGAGTTGGGTTTGGGTTCGTTTGAGCCATCTTAAGAAAAGAAGCTAAAAAAGAAGAAGGAAAAAGAAGAAAAATGCAAAGGTTTAGAGAAAGAAATGTGTGCCCTTCAGAAAGAAAAACAGAGGAGCAAGAAAACGAAGAACAATGATCATAAAATTTGGAAAACCTAAACAGTCCTAAAACAGTTAAAGCATACCAAGAGCATCAAAATTATAAAACAAAGGCGATGATGAAATAAAGAGCTTACCTTGGAGTGGTTGTGCTTCGAGGAGTAGAAGTGAGTAAGGAAGGAAGACAGAGCGTTCTGAGAAAAGAAAGGTTTCGAAAAAAATGCCCAAGAGAAGTAATGGAACAGTGAAAAGAGTGTAAGGATCGAGGGGTTTAAGGTATAAGAGAAGCGCAAGCGACAACGAGCCTCGACCATTGATTTTGCCACGTGTACGCTGGTGAAAGAGTATGGTGAAATGTCACCTCAGCGCACTGTGCACGTCATGTCACTCGTTCACCACAAAGGTTGTCGTGGGTGATCACTTAGCCTCTTCACTGAAACAAGTTACAACTCGAGCCTAGGGGGCTTGTGTACTGGCCAGACCTTAGACATCGACATCAAAGATCGACATTAGACGTTGACATCGGACCTTGGTAGTTTAGTCGCGTTGATGGGCCACGTAATTGGGC
The DNA here is from genome assembly GCF_000499845.2 of Phaseolus vulgaris. Lineage (NCBI taxonomy): Eukaryota > Viridiplantae > Streptophyta > Magnoliopsida > Fabales > Fabaceae > Phaseolus > Phaseolus vulgaris. The sequence goes on from NW_027174102.1 coordinate 8,742, forward strand.
CCCAAAAGTAATAATAAGTTATCATCCGGATATAAGAAAGACCTAAATCACGGGAGGGTTCATGCATGTGGTGTGTATATTATGTTCAGGTCTAGCACAAGTAAGTATTCTCTGGAGGCGCTAAGGACCATAAGGGTTAGGGTTTCCAGGAAAGGACTGCATGCATGGAATGTGAATAATTAAGGCACCTAAAGAACAGATGGCCCCGCAGCGCTGGTGCATGAGTTGGTACCCTGGCGGCCATACTGTTAAGATTTTTCACTCCATAAGGGGAAAGTCTTGTGCGACGGCTGCGCTAAGCTTGTGCAACACGCAACGTGATGCCTTGCAAATAACCCTAATTCCACTTAAGGAAAGATCCTCGTGGGACAGAGAAGTTGAACTAGATACAACCTATAAAAAGGGTGGTAAGAACCCTAGAAAGGTACGTCGTTTCTAAGACTGAAACTGCTTTACATACTTATTGTTTCTTAGCCTAGTACTGACTTAATCGTCGGAGTGCAATCAACAAGTAGGGCCCTCTCTGTTTCAACGGAGCCACTCTCGATCACCCAAGGAGAGAGGAGAAACCACCGGAAATAGGAGGAACCACCATTTTCCTTCGAAGTCAACGGCGACTGAGTCAATCGGCAAGAACAATTTTCATACAACATAACTTATTTAAACAAAATCACAAAATCAATTAAATATATAAATTAATATTCTATTTACTTTTATAATTAACATTCACATAAAAGAGAAAAAGGAAAAAAAATATATTTTAGTTCGAGCGAAAATATTTTCCCTTGAGGAAAACTTGTCTTCGATTGAGTAAAAATTTCTTTATTTGAGCAAATCTAGTCGAAAGCAAGGGTTAAGTTGCACTCTACTTTTGCTTGAGAAAAAAAATCTTTCATTTGAGTGAAAATAATGCCGAAAGCAAATGTTGAGTTTTTGCTATATTTCGCTTGAACAAAAATCTTTTACTTAAGCGAAAATATCATAAAATCAACTTCATCTAGCAAAACTAAATATGTTTTCAAAATTTTAACTCAAAATCATTTTAACAAATACAACTTTTAAACAAACTCAAAATTATCAATACAACCACAATTTTCTCAAATATCACATTTACTCATTTCAATTCAACTCTAAACTATAAACCATAAACCATAAACTCTAAGATAATTTAGTGATCGATTTTAGCGATAGAAATAAATTGGTCGCAAATTGTGATCGAAAAAGCGATAGATTTCGTTTTGATCACTAAATTAGTGGAAAATAGATACCAATTTGGGTTCCGTAGCTAATATGCATCGATTTAGCAATCAAAATCAAATTGTTTGCTTAATATAAATATATCACTATAAATTAGCGACCAAATTTGATTTATGTCGCTAAGTTCTACTGATTTAACGAATGAAATTAAATTGGTCGCTAAATATAAATATATGTTTATAAACTAGCGACCAATTTTGTTTTTGATCGCTAAATTCCTACCAACCCTCGACTGAATTCAATTTCTGTCACTATTTTACATTAGTTTAGTGACTGAAATCCAATTGGTCGCTAAGTACAAATTCATGACTACAAATTAACGATTGAATATGATCTTCTTCACTAATTTACACTAACATAGCGACTTAAATCTAATTGATCGTTAAATACAAATACATCACTACAAATTAACGATCAAATTATAATTATTTTATTATTATAATTATAATTAATTTATTAGTATTATAATTATTTTTATTTTTATGATTATTTTTATTATTTAGATTATTGTTTTGATTATTATTAATATAGCAAAAATATAATTTTAATTTAAATAATAATAATAAATAATAAATAAATAAAAATAATAGCCATAGTATGATCACAAAAATTCTTTAGTGTAGCGGCTATAAGTTTCATCTCTAGTCAAAGGGCTTGGATTGAATTTTGTGTGAGACATTATTAACATTAATAATAGGAAAAATATTATTTGACACCTACTTTTGCATTGCTCCAAATTACATCTTCCATATTATAAAGGTTATGTGATGTGAAAGGGTATTTTTGTCAATTAAAAAGGTGTAATTTGGAGCAAGAGGTGTCAAAGTATCATTGCTCTTAATAATATTAATAATAACATTAAAAATAATAATAATAACAAAAAAATTAATAATAATAATAATAATAATAATTCTAAATTAATCACTAAAAAATATTTAATTTTAATTATTAAATTTAACTCTATATCAACTGCTTTAGTGATCAATTTTTTTTATCAATTTTTGGTTGTTGAATTAGTCTCCTAAAATTGGGTGACCAAACCTTCTACGGCCAAAATAGTGACCTACATTTTTGTTTGCAATTTTGCGACTGATGAAAAAAGTGATCACTAAGTAGTTTGCGACTAGGATTTTTACTACCATCTACGCACACACGCACACCCACCCACACGCACACACATACACGTGCACACACTAATCTAAATAGTTAAAAAAATCATAATAATTAATCACTATATCAATTTAATAAGAATACCAGATTCAAAACATTCTAAAACAATAATCTATTAAAAGAAATATATAACATTCTTACTTAATTTTAAACATTTAAATTATTTTCAAATCAAACATAATTTTTTCATAAAAATCAACATATTCTTACCAAGTAACCTTCACATTTAAATATAATTTATCCTAAAATTATATTAAAATCATAAATAATTTTCTTTACATGTAATTTCTTGTTTTAAAGTAACTTTCAAGAAAATCATTTCAAATTTAGAGATTCAAACCAAAATATAAACATAACAAAAATTAAAATGTTTACTTTTTTCAACTAACTTCACCTAAATGGATGACAAATTTTAAGATAATTTATCCTAAGATAGGAGAAGGAGAGAAAGGAAATTTGAAAGGAGAGAAAGTGAGGAAAGAAGAGTTAAAGTGAGACAGGAGATTTTTTCTTAAAAAAACCAAAAGCAATAGCAAAAATTATGTAGAACTAAACAAGGTGTACTAAAAAAATACATTACTGTTATAAAAGCTCTGTTATACGAATTGCACCAAACATTACATGTCATTTTTTAAAGATATAGCTGTTAAACAAAATATGCATATTGCAAAGCACATTTTTAACAAAAAAAAGAGAGAGAAAGTAACCCACTATTATCAGCTCCTTTAGTTATTTTTTTCTTGCTTACTAGGGTTTTTAAAAAAAACTACCAAAGCTGGAATTAATGTTCAGTGAGTGTGAGAAGCTCTTCCAAATAATCTGCTCCCAGATCTTCCAAAACCACAATATTTTCCACTCCTATATGCCTGTGATTCTTTCTTCTCATCTTCCTGCACTCCACCCTCCTCTTCACGAAGTTTCTCTTCTTCAGTTCCAGAATGGGAGAGAGCCCTCTCTGGAACCTGAAGTCCATGTTGTGCAGCGATTGCAGAACGAGTTGAGGAGGGAAATTGAGAACAGCTTTGTCGCCACGCGTTGTTATTGCAGCTTGGTCGTAAGCCAAAGCAGCATCCTCGGCAGTGTCGAAGGTTCCCAACCAAACCCTCGCCCCGTTACTCGTAGAGTCCCTTATCTCCGCCGCGAAGTTGCCACGTCCCCGCTTTCGAACCCCTCTGTAGGAAACCTCATGTTTCTCCTCATAACGAGGTTCAGATAGTGTTTCGCAGGAATGAAGAAGCATTTTCATGGAGCCATTTTCATAAGAGGAAAGAAGAGATTGGTGATGATGTGATGGGAACATAGAAGAGTGATCGAAAGAATATTCCAAGTTTGCGCATGGAGTGAAGAAAAGGGTATCCATCAAGATGGTTTTATTGGATATATTTTGTTTAGGGTTGATCGTGTTTTGTTCTGGAATTGTGGGAGGGATCTGAACTAGCATTTAGTTTTTATATAGATCACACTCATAAGGATTAAAATGACAAAAAAAAAATGCTTTAGACAATCAAAGTCTGTTTCTTGCACTATAGTGAGAGAAAAAAAATATCATTATAATAAACAATATATACAGTATGACTTCAAGAGACACAGAAAAGAAAAATGTTAAATTTAAAGTCTGAGTTGAAATAAGTCCAAAAAAAAACTTGAAATCATTATAGAAGTAAATGAATTGAGCCACCCAAGTGGGACAAACTACAAATTTATTGAATAAAATTTAGGATTGAAAATAATGATTTTTTTTTCATCATTCATTGATGAAAATCTTTCCCCTATTTTATTTTCTGGAATTACTGGAATAAATTAAAAAGATATATATTTCATTATGGATACAAGAGGAATTACTAAAGTTGGAGTTTTTATTTATTAGAGTGAAATTATAATATTTGTAGATGGTTTTTAAATGGCAACGGTGTCACCTATTCTTAGATATATAATAAAACACAGGTGAGAAAAAAGTCATGGTAAAACAGGATTATATATTATTATACTATTCTATATACTAGCTCAGTACACTATATTTAAATAAGTTATCTGTTTATTTTTTTCATACATATTAAATATACTTTACCTATTTAATGTGTATGAAGATAAAAAGATAAGAGAAAGAAAAAAAGAGCATGGCATGCTTTCATGTTTGAATTTAATAAGAATATTTATCTACAGGAGAGTTTGGCAAGTCTAAAGGCAAAGTAAGTTAACCAAATTTAAAAGGTCTTTGTGAAAAATAGAATTAATTCTCAAGGTAGTTTATTTTCTTAAATTTATATCATTTTTTAATCATTTCATGTAATTTCTTGCCTCAATTAACCTTCTTATATATATATATATATTAATAAACATTAACATTTTCACTCCTTTTCACTCTCATTGAATATAATTTTTAATTTAAATCATTAAAGTTATGATATAAAAATTCATTTAGTTTATCTTATTTTATAAACGTGTGAAAAAAATTAAAAGCTGGATGATAATTATTTTAAAATAAATATAATTAATTGCAAATTAAAGTTCAAGTTTTGACTACAAAATATATTCTTTTGCCATTTTATGGTTATTCGCTAATTAGTAGTTTTATTAACCGTTTTTAATTTAATTAACTAAGTCATATATTTTCAACTAAATTATCCATTATTTTAAGAAATACATCCTAAAACATATCTATTAACTTGACAACAGCACATCCTTTTAAAAAAAATTATACAAGGTATTTCTAATGATCAATCCATTATTAAGATCTTGAGCAACAAGTATTTTAAAAATAATAATGTTTCATAACAGCAAGATATATATATATATATATATATTTATTTATTTATTTATTTATTATTTTTATTTTTATTTTTATTTAAATCAGGTTTCATAATTTGGTGCAATGTACCCAAACCAACCACCAGAAATTGATCAGACTGATCTTAGTGGGTTCTTCTAAAACCGAAGCAACTTGATTATGTAACCCAATCCTCATAGAATAATATTTTGAAAAGCTCCATAAGTGCTGTCTAGAAAAATATGGTGACAGCAACACCATCTCCATCTGAGCTTGGAAGAATTGCTGCTCTATCTTCTTCAAAGGTGAATCACCACTAGCTAAAACTCAGACATAGCACATGAAGGAATATGATGGGAATATGGCTGGTAAATACTATCATGGCTTGAGGTGGAGAGAGGAGCAGAGGAGGAAATCGGTGTCACACAAACATCATTCGTCTTCAAACTCCTATACTACGTATTTCTTTTCATTCCCAAGTATCATGGTGAATATGATATGCTGAAAATCTTTCAGAGATGGACAAGGGTGAAAGAGGTGTTTATTTCTGAACGTCGTAACAGGTGGGGAAGAAAGTTTGGATTTGTAAGATTTTTTACTGTGCCAAATGAGCTCAGACTGGAGAAGGAGTTGGACCAGATTCATATTGGTAATATGAAACTTTATGTTAACCTACCAAAATATAGGAGAACTGGGAATACACAACAGGGTGAGGTGCTATATGCGGATGTCAAGGGTAGGAATCAACATAAACGAGCATAGGGGCAGTCGAAGGGTAAGGAGGTTTGGAGATAAATAAAAGGAAAGGGCATCCGAAGAGACCATAACGTGACACACTCATATGCTGATGTAGTCAGGAAATCTACACAAGACCAATGGAAAGACCCAATCATTTAGACTACATCAAAAATCCTACCTTGGATGTCTAACAGTGCATTAGGATGGATGATACCTGATCTGAACTTCGAGTCTTTATGTGAAGAGTTTGTTAAAGGAGGGATGTCAATGGTTAAGGTGGGATATATGAGAGATAATCTTGTCCTTTTAACCCTTGAGGAAGGAGAACGGATGGAAGATATCATTAAGTTAAATAACAACTGGTTTACGAGTGTGTTTGGGGACATAGAACCTTGGTCTGAAGCATATGTAGCGAGTCACAAATTAGTATGGGTCAGGTGCTATGGTATTCCCATACCTATGTGGAATAAGGATTGTCTATCTAAGGTGGTTGGAGAAGTGGCAAAAGTGATAGCCATTGATGAAGCTACAGAGCAGTGGGAGAACCTTGAATATGCACATATTCAAATACGAGTGCTGAAATCGTGTAGGGTAGGAGTTTCAAAAGGGTATCGGATTAACGACCAAATATACAACATCAGTATCGTTGAGAAGGAACCCAGTCAAGAGGGAAGAGCATGCAATTGCCCAGTTTATACCTATGCTTCTTTGGACAGTATATCATCAACCGATACCTTTATTGAGGAGACTATCTTTTCGGAAAAAGCATCTGATGGTGATAAGGGGGATATTAACGACAACGATACTTTCCGGCGGGATGAGGAGACTAAGGAGGAAAGGAAAACTTGGATATCACTAGAGACAAAACCGAAACAAATGAAGGAACATTCTCAGAGTGAAAGGGGAAGTCAGAGAAAAGGCAAATTACCTTTCTCAAATAAGGTAATGCGTGAGCAGGGGAATTATGATGTGGGGCAGTATTATATGTGTTAGAAAAGGTCAATGCAGTTTGCTCGCTTATTCAAAATTCTCTGGCTCACTTGGCTCATTGTGTCCAGTGTGTTAATTCTATTACAGATAAACCCAAAAATTAGTATTGCCCAATTTACCAAAGGCCAAGATAAAAATATTAGGTTATTGGGCCCAGCGAACCAGAGTGTGGCAGTTTCTTCCTGCACCCCTACATATTTCTTCCTGCACTCCCACAATGTTATGCAAAGACCTAATTGTCCCAATTATTTTTTAAAAACCCTAAAATGCACTTGAACTGTATTTATTTTTTTGCATTATGGATTATGGAATCCGGAAAAATTTCGGATTGGCACTTCCGGTAAAATTTCGGATCCACCAATCCATAATTCAAAATATGCATTTCACATTCAAAAAACAGCATTCCGGATCTACCAATCCGTAACAGAAATATGCATTCCGGATTTAGAAATCCGTAATTCAAAAAAAAGCATTCTGGATCTACGAATCCGTAACAGAATTAGGCTTCCAGATTCAGCAATATGAAAAATCAATAATTTATGCAAAAATTGCTTCCAGAACACCCCCTCATCCGGAAAAAAATAAATATTCAGTTCTGGATTGATGAATCCGTAGCACACTCCCAGATCCCTATTTCCGGTAATCACGGTATCCTTTTTCAAATAAAAGATTAAGGGCATTTTCGGGATTTAAAAAATTATGGGGGTGCAGGAAGAAAAATGTAGGGGTGCAGGAAGAAGAAGCCCCAGAGTGTTAGGGTCTGGACGGAAGAGGTGGGTTCAAGGACTAGGCTAGGGAAGTTGGCACCGTCGATCGTAGGAAGCGTGAAGTCGGCAACGGAGGCCTTCGTTAATTACTCTGGAGGGGTGAATGCGGAGCTTAAACCTGTTAATACCCATCCAAGTGGTTCTATTCGTAGTGGAGAGGCTATAGGGGGATTGTCGCTCTCCCCTTCATCCAGCCAGAAATACAATTCTGATGAAGCGAGTAGCGTGGGTAGTTCGATGTTGGAGAGGAGAGGTTCGAACAATGGTAAAGCTATTGCAATTGCGGAAGAAGGATCCAAAATGCCGGAGAATGTCCGTAGGCTGCGTAACCTTTGGGAGCAGGGAACGAAGCAAGCTCGCCCGCGGTGGAGGCTTGGGGCCCTTTCACTACGGGATTAATTCTTCATCAAGGTTAAGTAGATGTTCCTATGCTGAATCTGATATGGATGTTGTACTATGTAATAACCAATTAAGGTTTGAAGAGAATGTCGAAGAGTCTGTTCGTATTTGGGATGCGGGTAAACATCTGGGCTTGAGGTGTTATGGGGAGGAGGAGGCCGTTATAGGTGAATTGGAGTGTATGGAGGTAAGGGATAAGGAAGTTAAAAAATTGTCTGAGGAGGGTACTAGTTATGTTGCATAATGATCATTGTCAATCTCAATATTAGGGGCCGGGGGGGGGGGAAACCAAAGCAAATTACTTGAAAGATATTGTAGCCAAGGAGGGTGCGGAATTTATTTGCATGCAGGAGACAAAAATCTCGTCTACCTCAGATAACATATGCTTTTCTCTTTGGGGGGACAATAACATTGGTTGGGTGCATAGTGAAGGCGACAATGGGGCAGGGAGTATTTTATCTATGTGGCACAAAGATAAATTTTGCTATGACTCGCACGTCATAGGAAATGGTTTCATTGCAGTTGTAGGCCAACACCTTAAATCAAGTTGTACGTGTGTTGTGGTAAATGTTTATGCAACTTGCAACTACAGGGATAAAGCTGCTTTATGGGAAGCTTTAACATCTTTCAAGAGCACACATCAAAACATGATAGGGTGCTTTTGTGGGAACTTTAATGTTGTAAGAAGGGAAGATGAAAGGAAAGGAATCAGAGGAAGTTCCAATCAGAAGAAGGAAATGAGTGGCTTTAATTGTTTTATTGATACAAATTGTCTGGTGGACATTCCAAGTGTGGGCAAAAAATACACTTGGTTCAAATCAAACGGCACAACTAAAAGTAGATTGGATAGATTCCTTGTCTCTGAAGAGTGGCTCCTTAATTGCCCATCTTACAAGCAATATGTGCAACCAAGAGTAGTGTCAGACCATTGTGCTATTGTGGCGAAGTCTTGGGTCAAAGATTGGGGCCCTAAACCCTTTCGAACTATATATGTGTGGTTCATGGAGCCAGGGTTCAAGGCGTATGTGAAGGAGAAATGGTGTTCATACTGTGTTCAAGGAAATAGTATTTCTAGATTGTAAGATAAACTGAAATTATTGAAGGCAAACCTTAAAGATTGGAATAAAAATGTATTTGGGTGTCTTTAGTTAAATTAGAATCGAATTCTAGAGGAAATTGAGGACCTTGATATTAAGGACGATATTAAAGAACTTGAGGAGAATGGTCGGCTGAGAAGAATGGAATTACTTAGTCAATTGAGGATGGTTTATAAAAAGTTGGACTCCCTTTCCAGGCAAAAAGCTAGAGCAAACTGATGTAAGTTTGGGGACATGAATTCTAAATTTTACCATTCGGCTATCAGATGGAGTAGACTTAAAAATGAGATCAAAAGTGTGGAGGTTGGGGGTCAATGGTGTGAGGAACCGGAAGTAGTTCGCAGGGAAGTTAAGTCTGTATTCGAAAAGAGGTTCACGACTACACAAGAATTTGGAGTATGTCTAGGTTCTGTGGAGTTTAAATACCTTCCTTTAGATGTCAGTATAAGAATGGTGTCAAGCTTCACAGAGGAAGAAGTGAAAGAAGTTGTATGGCAATGTGAAGGATCAAAGAGTCCACGACCGAACGGGTTTAACTTTACTTTCATCAAGAATTGTTGGGATTATCTTAAATCCGACATTTTGGAAGCTATGCATCTTTCCCAAGAAACCGGGACTATATCGAATGAGTGTAATGCCTCCTTCATAGCCTTGGTACCTAAAGTGAGAGACCCCTCTTCTCTCGATTAGTTCAGACCCATTTCCCTTGTAGTATTTTTTTATAAGTTTGTTACTAAGGTGTTAACGGGTCGAATGAAGGAAGTTTTGTCTTTGGTTATTGACGAAAACCAGTCTACCTTCCTGAGGGATAAAGGTATGTTAGATAGTGTTCTTATGGAAAACGAGGTGGTTTAGGAAGTTAGGAGGAATCGGAGGATCGGATTGTGCTTCAAGGTGGACTACGAGAAGGCATATGATTCGGTAAGGTGGAATTTCCTACTTGATATATTACATAGGTTGGGTTTCCACAGCAAATGGATAAGGTGGGTTAGAGGGTGCTTAGAATTGTCCTCAATTTCAGTGTTAATTAATGGAAGTCCAACAAAGGAATTTAAACCATCAAGAGGGCTGAGACAAGGAGATCCTTTGGCCTCGTTTTTGTTTCTTGTGGTCGCTGAAGGTTTGGCTGGGCTAGTGAGACAAACGTCTAAGAAAAATATGCTCACGGGTGTGAAGGTGGGGAGGAAGGAAGTCGAATGTTGTATGTTACAATTCGCAGACGATACTCTGTTCATGTGTGAAGATTCTTTCTCGAATATATTCATTATTAAGACGATCATAAGATGCTTTGAACTAGTCTCCGGATTGAAAATAAATTTCCATAAATCGAAGCTGGGGGGGTGTAAATGTTGACAGGAATACATTGGAAATCTATGCGAAGACTTTAAATTGTAATACCATGCATATTCCTTTTAAGTACTTGGGGCTGGAAATAGGAGGTAACTCAAGGAAGATACAGCTTTGGGAGCCTGTCGTGAATAAAATTAATGCTAGACTTAGCACATGGAAAGGGAGATTTTTGTCTATGGCAGGAAGAAGTTGCTTAATCAAGCCAGTCTTTACATCCATTCCACTATTCTACTTGTCTTTCTTTAAATCTTCGATCTCAGTTTGTAACAGAATTATGAGTATACAAAGGAGATTTCTTTGGGCCTGGGGCAAAGATAATAAGTCTATACCCTGGGTATGCTGGGAGAATATTTGTAAACCCCTGGAAGAAGGTGGGTTAGGAATCAAAGACATTAGGAAATTTAACTATGCTTTAATGGCGAAATGGAAAAGGAGGTTGATGAGCGATGAGAAGGGGAAGTGGAAAGATATTTTGGTGTCTAAATATATAGCTGAATCAGGTATTAACCACGCCCGATTGAATAACCAATCTTGGTGGTGGAGAGACTTAGCTAAAGTTTGTAGGGAGGGTGAGGGAGAAGGTTGGTTTCAAAAAGCTATAGCATGGAAAGTCAGATGTGGGGACTTAGTACGATTTTGGGAAGATTCCTGGGTTGACAACAATAATCCCAAGAGTTTATATCCTAGATTATATTCTCTCTCTCTAAATCAAAGGATGATGGTGGGTGAGATGGGGTTTTGGGATGATCATGGGTGGCATTGGCACTTAAAATGGAGGAGGGAGAGGTTCCAATGGGAGTTGGTTTTGGAGGAAGAATTAATAACAATCTTGTCTAGGAGTGTTCTGTACAAGGACTCCAAGGATTATATTGTATGGAGAGAGGAGTCCAAGGGGGTTTTTTTCTCTGTGAAATCAGCATATACCCTTCTGGCCAACCAAGGCATCAGATCAAGTAATTGTGCATTTAGTCTACTATGGAAGGCCAAAGCTTTGCCAAAAGTCCTAATCACTTCTTGGAGAATCCTTCTAGACAGAATACCAACTAGTCATAATCTTGTGACACGAGGAGTCGTAGTGAACTCCTCTTTATGCGCTTTCTGTAATCAGTCAGAAGAATCCTCCCAACACCTGTTTTTAGATTGTGCTTATGCACACCGTGTCTGGAATCTTTGCTTCAGATGGATAGGCATTTTGGGAGCCCAAAACAAGAATATTTGTAGTCACTTTGTGAACTTTCATTTAGTTCACTTGTCTGAAAAATAGAATCAGGTGTGGAAGGGAGTGTGGGTGGTGATTGTACGTTGTATTTGGGAGCATATGAATAATGTGATCTTTAGACAAGGGGTTCCTGATTCTGAGGAAATCTTCCAAGCGACACAACTTTTGTCTTGGTTGTGGTTGAAACACAGGAAAGACTTTTTTTTATATTCTTTTTCTGATTGGCATCTGAATCCGAATCATTGCCTCCTATGTGTTCACCGAGTAAGTCGGTAAAATGCGATAAAATACAGTGAGGGGGTGAAGCATAAGACCTATGAAGGTCTGTCATGGTGGTTTGTTCTGGTTTATAAAGTACCAATTTTGTCTATGTAGGTGTTTAAGTGGTTCGAGCCAATAGCTTTCAATCTTTCTTATGGGAAGCTATGGAAGATATACGTGGAAGTATGGGTGTTTCTATACAGAGGAGTTATGGGAGGTCCAATGTATGTTGTGGAAGCATATGTCAACAGACCTTATGTTGGATTTATACTTTCTATATGGGAGACGTAAGCTGGTGGAGGAAGTAAATAAAAGGTGATGTGATGTGAGTTAAGTTTCTGTTAACAGACCAAACGGAAGAGATAATGAAGTGAAAGGGGCGATCGCAACAAGTGGTTCCTCACGTGAGCTATATGATAAAATTGATGAAGGAGGAAACTGTGAACGAAGCGCAACTGTTGAAACTAAGCGTCTCAGAAGGAAGAATTTTATTTTATCTGGGAATCTGCAAGAAGGTCCAGAAGAAGAAAACAAGTCCATTTGGCTGACCTGGAGCGGCAAGTTGAATGGCTGTCCATTTATATATATATATATATATATATATATATATTATAGTTTATTCTTACAAAATTCACTCATTGACTTTATGATTATGTAAGAAATCAATCATTTATGACTTTTATGTAAGAACACAATTATTACAAAGTACAAATTACATAAAGAATAAATTAATAATTAAAAAAACTTTCATAATACACAATATTAAGTGAGACTTATTATAGATATGTTTTAACTTAAAAATATAACAAATTAAGTATTTTTATCCATCACATAAAAAAAAGAAAATAAAGAACTTTTATCCATCACTTATCAAAACCTACAAGTATCACTTATAATTTTATAGAGAAATTATACTCATGTCTCTCCACATGCATCATACTAGATAATTGATGACTTTGGAAAGATACACATGCTTTAAATTTAAACATAAAAGATTTTGCATTTTTTACAATATCATTCTCTTTAATAGAGAGGAAGAAAAACTAGCTTCACAGACGCACACACACCCATACACACGCACACACACCCACACACACGCACATGCATGCACATACACACCCACACACGCATAAAAACAGACACACGCACATACCCACACCCACATGCACATACACACGCACACACATCTACATGCACATACACACACACACTCACACACATACACGCATACACATACATGTACACACCCACCCACACATGAACGTTTGCTTGCGCGCACACGCATATGCATGCACGCATGTACCTACACACACGCCGACACACACAGAGGCACATACATACACATGCACATCTCCACACACATGCACACTCATACACACACGCAGAGACGCACGCATACGTGCACAAATTCTCCTTACTTAAGTGACTATAAGCTTGCTCAAGTAAAAACTAAAGTTTTATTAAAAAAATTTGTCCCTTCTCTTGGCTGGAATTTTTGGAGCAACCAAACTTCGCATGAAAAAAAAAATGCATAAACTAGACATACAATAATAGACATATATGTAAGAATTGTCCAAAATAATCCAACCAAAAACTAACATTTTCTAAGCTTTAAAGAAAGAGTTAAATCTAATAATTTTGTAACTCAATAAGGATCAAATTGACTGAAGCTTACTACATTCTACATCCTATTAATCTAGACATACATAACTTACATAACAAGCTTAAATTTAAATATCTTAAAATTATAAGGTTTTTCATTTTTAAGTCCAAATTTTCACTCTAAAACTACTAACTATTTCCACCAAACCAAATGTTCATAAGTTCACACTCTAAATGCAAATTTGGTCAATTTATTATATTTTCCTTTTAATAGTGTCACTAGGACGGTCAAATCTTAAAAAAGATAAACAAATCTTTCTGAAAACTAGAGAACATGTAGGGAAAATGTTTTAAGGTGTTCCTGCCGGTTGACCAAGCGAAAGAACGTTGCCTCGTCACGGTCTTCCTTCACCAGCTTTAACACCACGAGCGCTTCAAGTCCACACCACGGATAGTCTCTTTGAGAACCTGAAAACACAAGATGGCGCCTCTGCGGCCGGTGGCGCTCCGACGCTCAAGTCAATAACAAGAACACCCAAAAACTGAGAGAAAACTATGCTCTGTAGAGCCGTACTAAAGTGCACTCAACCCAAAATAATGAGCCGTAATGAACGTACCTCTGCAAATTCTGTTAAGTTTACCTTTATACCTAGGTTTTTTCTCTCTCCAAGCAGTTACGCTTTGGATGCGTTGCTCGCATCCAACCCTGCACGTGTCATCATCAGGGCTGGGGCAACAGGCAGTACCCAACCCTACATGTGTCACCATCTGAGCGGGGGTAACTTGAGCGTCATTTCCATGTAGCATCCAACCCTACACGTGTCATTATCTAGGTTGGGGTAACAGGTAGCATCCAACCCTACACGTATCGTCATCTGGTTTGGGGTAACTTGAGCGCCATTTCTATGTAGCATGCAGTTACGCGACCAAGTCTCCTATTCAAGGTGTAACCCAGCACGTAACACGCTCTGGAACGCCACCTGACAAGGCGAGTATCGGATGCAACAAAGTACACCATCTCTGTGATATCGCTTGTCGCAGGTTCCACCTTCCTCTTTGCCACGCCATGCATGTTCTAACTGAGAGGAACTCGCCATCGACGAATGTCCACTCTGGGAATCCCGTCGTCGAGGAGCAAGCTGTTTACTCCAACTCATTTAACCTTCACGCCTCATGCTGACGTAACAATCATCTTGACTGAACTTACACGCTTGAACTTCCTCACCTGAACCCCCAACAACTTCAACCGAGTTTACTGGGAAATTCGGCGATGTGCTTCTTGCGGCGATGTCAGACCACCTGATCTTCCGTTATCTAACACGGCAACGACACCAACCTGGCGACAACCAACTATGTACACTGCAGAACGCCACTTCCACAAACGGCGACTATGTACACTACAGAACGCCACTTCCACAAACGACGACTATGTACATTACAAAACGCCACTTCCACAAACGGCGACTATGTACACTGCAGAACGCCACTTCCACAAACGACGACTATGTACACTGCAGAACGCCACTTCCACAAACGGCGACTATGTTGACTTCTTGACCACCCACCTTTCTCTTGTCCACGTCATCACACCCGATGACTTGATCGGTACACAAGCCCCCCAGTCTTAAGCTGTGATTTGTCCAGCGAAAAGACTAAGAAGTTGAATTTTCGGCGACCTACGTGGCTTTAACTTATCTGTTGTGCGATCACTTGATAACTTGGTTGGTTTTCACTCAACCCAATTAACTTGGCACAAACTGACGCTTAACTCTCTGGAAATCAACTTAACTTGAACAAACGGTTAGTCTATAGCAATAACATCTGACACGAAATCACTTACTGAGCAGTAGGCGTGGGTCATTCTTAGTATCTGAAATCTCGCTTGCCTGATCTGCCAAGTGACATGTGTATTTCTAGGTTATCGCCTAAAACTTTGCTGACCTGGTTCTCGTCGTGTAATCTTCTTTCTATTTCAATCTCAAAGCCCTAGGCTGTCGGCGACGCCATTTTCCTTTTAACTGAAACATCTTTGCTTGACTGGAAGGAGAGCTGGCTTTCGGATCTCCCTCTACCTTCCCTGAGTCTTTAACCTGAAACAACTTGATCTTGACCATTGTTCCCTCATCTGGGGGTAGAGCTGCCTTTCGGATCCCTCTCCACCTCCCTGAGTTTCAGAACAATGATCTAGGTAGTGAGGTGTCCTTTACGAACCTACCTCAGCCACCCTGTAACTTCTTCCACCCTTTGCACCACACCTGAACTCGTTCAAGACGAGAAGGATTTTAACTACCTTCACAACGCCGGCAAGCGTGGAGGCTTTAACTGGCCTTACTAGGTCAATATTGATGTTTCACTCAAGGGGAAAGGCGTCTTCTATCAACCTTCCTTTCCCATACTTAAGATCATTAACACCCCTGACTTTTCAGTTTCATCTTGCCTGAACTCACTCGAGGGTGAGAAGGACTTTCTCTGGTGCCTCAACTTGCCCAGGGGTTACATCTCCTCCTCCCCTGGATGCACTGAGGACTTTCAAACTTGCCTCAATTTGCTTACGCAAAGAGGTCTTGCAATCTGAGATAGCTTAAATCATTGTTCCCTCATCTGGGGGTAGAGCCGCCTTTCGGATCCTTCTCCACCTCCCAGAGTTTTAGAATAATGATTTAAATGGTGAGGTGTCCTCTGCGAACCTTCCCCAACCATCCTTTAACTTCTTTTTCAACTGGTCTTACTAGGTCAATATTGATGTTTCACTCAAGGGGAAAAGGCGTCTTCTATCAACCTTCCTTTCTCATACTTAAGATCATTAACACCCCTGACCTTTCAGTTTCATCTTGCCTGAACTCACTCGAAGGTGAGAAGGACTTTTCCTGATGCCTCAACTTGCCCAGGGGTTACATCTCCTCCTCCCCCGGATGCACTGAGGACTTTCAAACTTGCCTCAGTTTGCTTACGCAAAGAGGTCTTGAAATCTGCTCTTGCCTGTACTCGCTCGGGGCGAGGAGGACTTTAATCTTTTCTCGCCTACACCCGCTCAAGGCGAGGAGGTCTTTTTAAACTCTTCTCGCCTACACTCGCTCGAGGCGAGGAAGGTCTTTTTAATCTCTTCTCGCCTACACTCGCTCACGGCGAGGAGGTCTTTTTAAACTCTTCTCGCCTACACTCACTCGAGGCGAGGAAGGTCCTTTTAATCTCTTCTCACCTATACTCGCTCACGGCGAGGAGGTCTTTTTAAACTCTTCTCGCCTACACTCGCTCGAGGAGAGGAAGGTCTTTTTAATCTCTTCTCGCCTACACTCGCTCACGGCGAGGAGGTCTTTTTAATCTTTTCTCGCCTACACTCACTCACGACGAGTAGAACTTTTTAATCTTTTCTCGCCTACACTCGCCCACGGCGAGTAGGACTTTTTAATCTTTTCTCGCCTACACTCGCTCACGGCGAGTATGACTTTTTAATCTTTTCTCGCCTACACTCGCTCACGGCGAGTAGGACTTTTTAATCTTTTCTCGCCGGAAGGCGATGAGAACTTTAAAAAACTTTATACTTGTGCCTCTGATCGCCAGGTGGCGATGAGGACTTAAAACTTAACTTTCACCTCTGATCGCCAGGTGGCGATGGGGGTTTAAAACTTTATGCTTTAAAACCTTGCACTGGATGCATGCGATCTGAATTCACCATTGCTTTAAATTACACAAAGGCGATAAAGTCTCTCTCCGAAAACTTAAAAAAGGATGAGCATGCAAACTTAATAAACTTGGAAACTTTGATAAACTTCGAAACCTTCTTTATTGGGTGGCCTCGTTAAAAACCCTCCTCAGGGAAAAAAGAGTGCCCCCTTGAAAAACTGTTTTAACTGAAACTTCTTTAAACTGTTCAAGTTAATCGCTACTTACAATGCTTTAACTGCAATAAACTTGAGATGGGTGGCGTTCCAAGTGCGAGGAATCGCCCCTCCTTCCAGCGTCTCCGAGCGGTAGGAGTCGGTCCCGAGTGCTTCGGTTATTCTAGACGGTCCTATCCACTTGGGCGACAATTTGTTCTCCATTTCATACTGATGGGCCTTCCTCATCACCAGGTCCCCATCTCTGAATTGCCTTGGTCTTATTGTGACCCTAATGATTGACCCGTTCGCTTCTCGAGCAGATAATCCTTTAAGAACCCGCACTCCACCAACTCAGCGAGTTGATTTCCCAAGGCTAAGCACGAGTTAATGGAATGGCCAAAGCTTTTGTGGAACTCGCACCACATATCTGGCTTTGGCCCCAGCACCTTATCTGACATTTTCTCAGGCACTTTAAGCCTATCAGCAATGTTTGGGATGGCAATAAGATCAGCCAATCCCATCACAAACTCATACCTGGGAGGGCGATTAGATTCCCTTGGCCACCCTTGCCCTTTCCCCTTGTTTTTCTTTGGGTCATATGGGTGATACACCCTCTGATCCTTCTTCCCAGCCGCCGCCTCCATCACTCGCTGTGGCTGAATCCTCGTTTGAGCTCGTGGTTTTGCTGGAGCCACGTTTCCCCTCTTTTCGGAGACTTCACTCTCTGCGGCGATGTGAGCCACAGCACATCGCCGGATTCCAGCAAATGTGGCGAGGTGGCTCCTGATCAGCGATTCACTAAAAGGCCCAGGCAATACACCCTTTTTGAAGGCGTGCACAAACATTTCTTCATCTTTACCTGACAGGGGAACGATCTGAGCTCCGAATCTGTTCAGAAAATCCTTCAGAGACTCCCCCTGATACTGCCTCATGTAGAACAGGTCGTAAGACACCAACGGCGGTGCCTTGTTCACTATGTACTGCTCAACGAACATCTTGGAAAACTGCTGGAACGTGCTAATGTGGCTAGTAGGTAAACTGACGAACCAGTCCAGCGCTGTTCCACTGAGAGTGCTCATGAACACCTTGCATTAGACCGCGTCTGACCCTCCTGAGAGCATCATCTGAGTGTGAAACGCCGTGAGATGAGCCTCAGAGTCCTCCACCCCGGTGAAAGATGCTTTCACCGCTACCGTATTTGCAGGGACCACCGTGTCCATGATCTCCTGAGAAACTGGCATGGGAAAGCTACGCGGTGGGGATGGAGGTGCAGATCTCGTCCCCGAAGAGCTTTACGCAGCTCTTCGTTGATCTTGTTGAGCTCTTCATTCCTAGCCTGTGAGGCCACTAGTGCCTCGTGCATTCTTTCTTGCTCAGAACGCGATGCTGCTACGTTCTCCTGCAACGTCCTCATCATCTCCATCACCTGCGTCAAAGACACAGCGTCTTCTTCGGTTGACGGCGCGACTGAACTGGACCGCGTTGTCCTCATCCTTTCTCGGCAAACTCAGCAACCCAAAGAAACTCCAAACAAACGGTGAAAACTCCAGAAAACTGACTACGACAACAAGCAGTCGAACAGAAAAAACCAAAGCTTCAACAAACTCGAACTGTGGTTGGGAATCATTTTTTATACGGCCCCACGGTAGGCGCCAGATGTTCCTGCCGGTTGACCAAGTGCAAGAACGTTCCCTCGTCACGGTCTTCATTCACCAGCTTTAACACCACGAGCGCTTCAAGTCCACACCACGGATAGTGATGGAAGAGGGCCAAGCACAACCTCATATAAAAAGACAAGAGCCAAGATGTGAGCATCCAAAGCCAAACCAAGAGCGTTTAGGCCAAAGGAAGGAACGTCTAGGCCAAAGTGAAGAGCGTCTAGCACAAGGTGGAGAGTGTCTAAAGGGAGAGCATCTAGAAGGAAGGGTAGACCGTCTAGGACCTATTACTAGGTCCATGACCAAGCTACGGATGTGAGACTTGGGCCAAGCTATGGATGGGAGAAGAAGCAACTTGTATATGCTACATGAAGGCCCATTAAGGATAGCTTAGTATTAGTTGTGGTGTAAATAGCATAAACTTGATTCCATGAGACTTGACCTAGATTTGCTAAAGATTTTGTCACTTTCTAGAAGGATTCTCCACATGGCCATGTGCTCCATGTGATGAAAATTTGCATTTCATTTTGATTAGCATTAGGGTTGCATTATGGTCCTCCTTAGCCTATAAAAGGAGGAGCCTACACCTTGTATTTTCAAGATTGAATAGAGTATTGTTATGCTGCCAATTTAGTGCCACACATTACTCCTTGCCTAACTTCTAGGTTTTAATCTTCCTTTCACCACCTACAAAGGGGCTGGCCGAACCTCCCCATGTCCACACTCTTCATGCACCTTCAAGGTCACCACACCTCCTAGGAGGACCTTGTCCACTCTCATCCATAAGCTTCCGCACCATCTTCAACCATTCATCCAAGAAGAGCTCATAGGAAATCCACCATTTCCCTCATTTTTCTCAAAGTAAAACATTTCTAGACACAAAGCTCTAGTCATGTCTTCTCATTCTTCAAAGTCTATGGAAAGTGATATGAAATCCATCAAATCCCTTTTGAAACAACATTCCAAAGATATTCAATCAATTTCATCTAAACAATTGGAGAATGAGGCCAAAACTAATAAATTGACTAAAGCAAAGGATGAGAAGTCTCAAATTTCAAAAAAATTACATTCTGATGCATATAGCTCTCAAGTTTATGATTCTTTTGGGGAAGAAAGTCTTGGGATAAATGAACCACCCCCTAGGAGAGCAAGAAAAGAGAGACAAGAAGACCTAAATGAGGTTAAGGTAGAGCTACCTCATTTCTATGGAAAAGAAGATGTAGAAACATATCTATATTGGGAGATGAGGGTAGAGCAATTGTTTGCTTACAACCATGTGAGTGAAGAAAAGAAAGTACCCTTAGCTACCTTAAGTTTTCAATGTGATGCTATGTATTGGTGGAATGCCCTAAAATGAGAGAGACATCTCCACAAGGACCTTCCCATTACATCTTGGAATGACCTTAGGAGAGCCTTGAGATGTCGCCATGTTCCCTCACATTACAATAGGAAGTTGATGGACAAGCTCCAAAGACTTCATCAAAAAGATATGAGTGTAGAAGAATATTGGAAAAAGATGATATCATATATTGAGAGGGCAAGGATTAACGAGGACAACCATACCACCATAGCTAGGTTTCTAAGTGGTCTCAAACTTGAGATAAGAAACAAAGTTGAACTTTTACCTTATAGAGATTTAAATGACTTGATTCAACTTAGCATTAAAGTTGAAAAACAAATTTTGAGAAAACAATCAAGTCAAAAACAAAGTTCATACTATGTATCTTATGACAAGGATGAGTTCCATAGAGGGGAAGAACATATACAAGAACCATCTCTAGAACTTTCCCAAAACCTAACCAAGCATATCTCTCACACTCAAGCTAGAGAAATTCCATGTTTAGAGTACCTTGGCAATGATCAATTAGCATCTCAATGTTCCAATGAAAGATCTATGATCTTAAGGGACAAAGATGAGAATAGTAGCCAAGAAAAAGAAGCTAGTGAGAGTGATGAAAATGTAAAAATAGAAAAGAAAGAGAACCTTGTGAAACAAAAGGCGTGGGAGAAGAGTGTTCCTTCCCACAAGGTCATTCAACAAGGCAAGCACATTGAAAATACCCTTGAAAACATGCTTCTTGTTGAACAACCTAGCCTTACCTCTTGTAAAGGAACACTTTCAAGCATGACCAAAAAAGAAGAGTCTTTAAAAGAAGCTTGCATAGATAAAGATAAAGTAGATTATTTCTCATATGTGCTAGGATATCACCAAGTGAATGTCAAGTTATCTATAAGCATCTACAAAAACAAATTTTTATGTGAAGTAGTACCTAAAGAAACTTGTCATGTCTTATTGAGACAACCATTGCAAAGTGTACAAATTCTCATAAACAATGGTTGTAACAACGAGACTATCTTTACACATAAGAGAAAAAGTCTTCATGAAGGAGAACTCATGGGCCAAATTAGAGTTGATAAAACTCTAGAGCTTTTAAAAGGAAAAGTTTTGTCACCCATGAGAAAAGAGGTTCAAAGACATTACCTTAGGTACAATTCTTATTTTCAAACTACACCTAAGGCAATGTCTCAAGAACTCTATACTCCTTCACCTTTTGTAAATGATCCTTGGGAAGACACCAATTTCATATTAGAGCTTCCTAGGACAACAAAAGGTTTTGATTCGATTTTCATGGATAAACTCTTCTCTAGAGAAGTGCTACATCTTCATGGTTTATCCTCAAGCATAGTGTTGGATAGAAGTCCAAATTTCGCAAACCATGATTTGAGGATTCTCTTTGGAAAACTTGCAACTAAGTTGTACACTTTAAATTCTTATCATCCTCAAAGGCATGGTCAAAATACATTTGAAAATCTAGCTCTTTCTACTATGCCTAGAATAATCATAAAGGACAAACACAACTCTAGAGATGAGCATACATACCATAAAGTAGTTCACAAAACTACTTGTATTTCTACTTTTGAGGTTATATGTGGGCTAAATCATCTTTCTCCTTTTAAGTTATTACCATCTCCTATAGGATTTATGCCTAAAGAGAAAGTAACCACAAATGAACATTTCAAAATGCATAAGATGATTAGAGAACACGTACAACAATCAAAAGAGAAGCATTGTCCAAAGTTGCCAAAACCAAAACAAAAACAAAAATGGCAACATAGTAAAATTGATTTTCAAACTAACACCTATGCTTTATTTGATTATTTCTATAGGTGGACGTTTGACCCAGGAGGACAAGCTTTGGTGAAACAAGAGGTTGCTATTCGAGATCAAGTCTGTAGATCTGAGGATAGATCTTCTCAAGAAGGAGGAGATGATGGACACCATCCAGCCACATCCATCCCCCTAGTTGAAGAAAAAGTGTTGGATTTGAGGACAAATCCTTTTCAAGAGGGAGGGGATGATGGAAGAGGGCCAAGCACAACCTCATATAAAAAGACAAGAGCCAAGATGTGAGCATCCAAAGCCAAACCAAGAGTGTCTAGGCCAAAGGAAGGAGCATCTAGGCCAAAGTGAAGAGCGTCTAGCACAAGGTGGAGAGCGTCTAGAAGGAAGGGTAGACCGTCTAGGACCTATTACTAGGTCCATGACCAAGCTACAGATGTGAGACTTGGGCCAAGCTATGGATGGGAGAAGAAGCAACTTGTATATGCTACATGAAGGCCCATTAAGGATAGCTTAGTATTAGTTGTAGTGTAAATAGCATAAACTTGATTCCATGAGAATTGACCTAGATTTGCTAAAGATTTGGTCACTTTCTAGAAGGATTCTCCACATGGCCATGTGCTCCATGTGATGAAAATTTGCATTTCATTTTGATTAGCATTAGGGTTGCATTATGGTCCTCCTTAGCCTATAAAAGGAGGAGCCTACACCTTGTATTTTCAAGATTGAATAGAGTATTGTTATGCTGCCAATTTAGTGCCATACATTACTCCTTGCCTAGCTTCTAGGTTTTAATCTTCCTTTCACCACCTACAAAGGGGCTGGCCGAACCTCCCCATGTCCACACTCTTCATGCACCTTCAAGGTCACCACACCTCCTAGGAGGACCTTGTCCACTCTCATGCATAAGCTTTCGCACCATCTTCAACCATTCATCCAAGAAGAGCTCATAGGAAATCCATCAGATAGTCTCTCTGAGAACCTGAAAACACAAGATGGCGCCTCTGCGGCCAGTGGCGCTTCGACGTTGATGGAGGAGGGCCAAGCTCACCACACTATGAAAGCCAAGTTCCAAGTCTAGACCGTCTAGACCCATGTGGGGAGCGTCTAGACTCAAAAGGAGAGCGTATACCACAAGATGAGGGGCGGCTACAAAAGGAGCGTCTAGGAGGAAGCCTAGACCGTCTAGGACCTATCACTAGGTCCATGACCAAGCACCTTCACGCACAAATGGGTCAAGCAACGGATTGGAGGGAGAAGAACTTATACATGCTACATGGAGGCCCATTAGGGGTGGCTTAGTAGTTAGTGTAGTGTTAGAAAGCATAAACTTGTCTTATATGTGATTTACCCTAGATTTTGTGCACATTCTAGAACTTTGCCTCACATGGTCGGCCATGTGCCCATGTGCTCCATGTGGAGTAATTTCCATTTCATTTAGGAAGCATTTCATCTTCTTTTAGCTTAGGATTTACGGCCTCCTTAGCCTATAAAAGGAGAAGCCCATCACTTGTATTTGCGAGATTAATGAGAGTAATGTTATGCTGCCCACATTGTGCTATACATTGCTTTTGCCTAGTTTCTAGGACCTAATCTTCATCTTCACCATCTATCCAAGGGTTGGCCGAACCTCCCTTCTTCCATACACATCATGCACCTTCAAGATCACCATAACTCCTAGGAGGATCTTGCACATCTCAATCCATAGCTTCCGCACCATTTTCACAACATCCAAGAAGAGCTCCATGAGAATGCCATCAGACGCTCAAGTCAGTAACAAGAACACCCAAAAACTGAGAGAAAACTATGCTCTGTAGAGCCGTACTAAAGTGCACTCAACCAAAAACAATGAGCCGTAATGAACGTACCTCTGCAAATTCTGTTAAGTTTACCTTTATACCTGGGTTCTTTCTCTCTCCAGGCAGTTACACTTTGGACGCATGGCTCGCATCCAACCCTGCACGTGTCATCATCAGGGCTGGGGCAACAGGCAATACCCAACCCTACACGTGTCACCATCTGAGCGAGGGTAACTTGAGCGTCATTTCTATGTAGCATCCAACCCTACACGTGTCATCATTTGGGTTGGGGTAACAGGTAGCATCCAACTCTACACGTGTCGTCATCTGGGTTGGGGTAACTTGAGCGCCATTTCTATGTAGCATGCAGTTACGCGACCAAGTCTCCTATTCAAGGTGTAACCCAGCACGTAACACGCTCTAGAACGCCACCTGACAAGGCAAGTATCGGATGCAAGAAAGTACACCATCTCTGTGATATCGCTTCTCGCAGGTGTCACCTTCCTCTTTGCCACGCCATGCATGTTCTAACTGAGAGGAACTCGCCATCGACGAATGTCCACTCTGGGAATCCCGTCGTCGAGGAGCAAGTTGTTTACTCCAACTCATTTAACCTTCACGCCTCATGCTGACGTAACAATCATCTTTACTGAACTTACACGCTTGAACTTCCTCGCCTGAACCCCCAACAGCTTCAACTGAGTTTACTGGGAAATCTGGCGATGTGCTTCTTGCGGCGATGTCAGACCACATGATCTTTCGTTATCTAACACGACGACGACACCAACCTGGCGACAACCGACTATGTACACTGCAGAACGCCACTTCCACAAACGGCGACTATGTACACTGCAGAACGCCACTTCCACAAACGGCGACTATGTTGACTTCTTGACTACCCACCTTTCTCTTGTCCACGTCATCACACCCGATGACCTGATTTGTACATAAGGAAATAATTAATTTTATGAAATAAAGTTTAAATATTTAACTTTTTTAATTCATAAAAAAATTAATTTAACTAACAAAATATTTAAGCTTGATCTCATTTAAATTACTTTTTTATAAACAAACTTGACTTTAGCTTACCCTTTTATCCTTTTGTTTTTTTGTTTTTGTTTGTGCTGTTTTTGTTGTTTATTTATCTGTGATAATTAATTTAAAAGGTGATAAAACTCTACCTTTGTTAATGGAGATATTGGTATTTCGTTGGATAATTATTTTAAGTCATATAAATATTAAATTTTTTAATAAGAGAAATATATTTTAAAATATGGTAGGATTGAGATATATATTTATAAATATTTAGTTACATATTAAATGTGTATATAGTGTTCATATGATGGTAAATTAAAGATGTTACATTATATATATATATATATAACTTTATCCCAAAAGATTGTTCAATACTTGTATCCATATCTAGTTAAGTACTACAATTATGATCATCACATTTTCAATGTTCTTGTTGCAGTCAAATACTCATGCCGAAGTAAAACATTTAATAACAAAGCAAAAGTCCATTTGACCACTAATTGAATGCGTGAAAAGAGATATTATCATCATAAAAAAATGCAACAAGAATATTATCTAATCAAAAGAAGTTACTAGAACATGCAGGCATACATTATCATTTTAAACTGAATTGAATCTATAACCATAAACAGTCATTAATTTTAAAAAAATGTTAATAAATAAATGAGATAAATTAGTTTATATATATATATATATTAACAATTTCATTTTATTAGTTTACAGAGAAACCATATTTGCCAATTCTTTTTATTATTTCTCAAGATACAAGTGATATATTAGTTTTAAAACTAATGAATATTGTGCCATTTTTTTTTTACTTTTTCGTTCTTTCTGAAGTGTTTCATTCATTTTTAACAAAATAAGCTTTATTTTTTAAAACGCTATTTTTAATATAGAAGAAATTTCTTTGAATTTTTCTAAAAAATTTAAATTTTTATCAATAAAGATATTTATCTCCCGTTTCTTGAACGAATATGTTATCTCTCGTCCATAATTTTGCATATTTAATATAAGAAAAATTGTTATTTGTGAAGAATTTATATGTAAGTTATTCTAATTAATTGGATCTTATTTGATGATGTTATTTATTGAATTATAGTTTTATTTGTAATGGCTTGCTCTTATTTAACTGTCGATGAATTAAGTCTCGGTATAAACCGAAAAAGAAGTTTGGTTACGACACTAATGACATGACCGGATGAAAAGACGCTAAGCAAATGAGAAAGTTCAATTAATAATAAAGCACTTTAGGCCTCAATTTTAAAAGAGTGTTATAATTAAGAAACCAAATAGAAGGGATTGTGAAAATGCCATGAATAGAAATAAAAAAAACAGTTTAATTAAGAATTAAAAACAAATAATACCGTAAAATATTAAAAAATTACTTTACTAATTGTAAATAGTTTCGTTTGCTACAGTAATATAACCTCTTCAGTTAATATTTATTTTTAGAGATCTACAGTAATATTTTTTTCAATCTCTCTTACATTTAAAACAAATTTCTCATCTGATGTGTTTCTCATGTGTGTATGTAAAGAGAAAATATTTTTTTGATAAATTTAAATACAATTTTTTTTTAATTATAATCACATGACTGCCTAACAGAGTTACATAATTTTGCAAAAATAAATCATATACATTTTATATTTTGATATTATCAATTCATAAACAATCATATCTATGTGCCTATTTTTTAAAAGAACAGTGTATCTTAGCCAGGTGCATAAATGGCTACAAGATTATTTATTTGTTATATTATTAACAGATAGCTATGGCTAGCGATTTTTCAGTTACTTATTTTTCGAATTTAGTTGTGAGAATTTTGTTAACTAAATTCTGAACTAGATAATTTGAATAAATATCCAATGAGATAATCACCAAGTCCATCCATAATTTTAATCAACAAAAGAAAAACTAACGAGTTTTTTCCCTTTTTACGTGTGTTATCTTGAAGTGGTGAAATAATGGAGAAATACTTTCCCTATTATTTATAAATTAAAATATTATTTTAGTTTAAATTTTATATATGAGCAAAGTAAATTAAAGATGCAGATGGGTTTTGATAGACTTGATTCAATGCATATAATAATATAAAAAAAGCCGCGCATGCATTGATGACTCCGACGGATAAGATTACACTGCTGTCATTCAACGCCAAAAGTAATTATTACCACTAACTCTTACTTTCCACAACCAAACCATTCGTATCTCATGCTAAACGGAATCATGCTAAAGCATCATAAAGAGGAATATCGGAATATCCCATAATATTTGTACTGGATCAAGCGCGGGGCTTGGTGTTCACGTGATCGGACATTGGCACCTGCATGGAGACGGTCGGTTCAGTGGTCTGGTCGAATTAATGGGTTATATAAGTAGGCTCCAAGAATGCGTGTATTGAAATCTGTATATATGTAAAGCCTAGTCAGCAAGGAAGTGCATGTGGTGTGTATAGTACATTTGAGTCTAGCACAAACAAATATCCCCTGAAGACGTCAAGGCCCAAGAGCACTAGGATTTTCAGGGGTAGGCTGCATGCATGATACGTAAAGACTAGAGCGCCTACAGTGACAAATGGGCCCCATGATGCTGGTACATGAGTTGGTACGCTGACGTCCATGCTGTTAAGATTATGCACTTCAAGGAGGAAGATTATGTGTGGTTGCTACACTAAGATTGTGTGACATCGTAACAGAAAGTCTTCCCAACAAACCTACTTTCACTCGAGATAAGGTTCTCGCGAGGGAAGGGTTGTTACAATGAGGTAGCCTGAAATTAGTCCATAAAAGGGATTCGTAATCCCTGGTAAAGGTACATCGTTTCTAAAATTGAAACTATTTACTTATTCATTGTTTCTTAGCCTAGTACTTTCTTGATCGTCGGAGTGTAATCAACAGGTAGGGCCCCCTTTGTTTCAAACGGAGTCGTGTTCCAACATCCCAGGGAAAGAGCAAAATCCAGCAGAGGCAGACGGAGTCACAACGTGTTCCCAGAGTCAACCGGCGACCAGGTCAACTAGCGAGAACATTTGGCGCCCACCGTGGGACATGATAAAACTAGGTCCCATCCACAGTTGTGATCAGAGCTATCAGGCGACATGAGGAATACAAGACAAGGTACATATGTATAGGAAGAAGGCGACAACATCACCATGCAGCAACTCATGGAGACTATCCGCGCTCTTCAGCAGACGGTGGCGGCATCCCAGGCTGATCAGGAAAGGGTTTTGGCTGAGGTTCGTGCTGAGTAGGCACTCAGACAAGACCAATTCCAAGTAGAGTTGGATGCGTCATGCACAAGCAACAAAGAGCTACGCCAGGCCAATGAGGAATTGAACAGAGATTTGTAGGGCATGGGGGAAGCGTGCAACAAGGGAGCAAAGCCCACCCATTCTAGTTAGGGCTCGCCCCATGCCATTCTCCCAGGCGATCATGAATGTCGTGATACCCACCAATTTCATGACTCCAAAAATCACTTTCACAGGTACTGAAGACCCGGAGGCCCACATCACAACTTTTCACACTCATATGATGATCTCGGGAGGAACAAACGCCATGCATTGCAAGTTATTCATGATAACGTTCTTAGGCATAACATTAGATTGGTTCATCAGTCTCCCTAATGGATACATCACCTCGTTTGATCAATTCTCTATATTGTTTAGGGAGCAGTTCATTGTTAACCGTGCTCCACCCCCTGTCTCTTTCGACCTCTTCGATGTGAAGCAGTACAAGGGAGAGCCCCTGAAGGACTTCCTAAATCGGTTTGGGGTGCCGATGGTAAAGTTGCACACCAAGGACGAAGCTATTATGGTGCACGCCTTCAGGCGGGGAATACTATCAGGGCCCTTCAACGATCCTTTAATAAGGTGTCAACCAAAGACGTTTAGCGAGATCCATCGCCGAGCTGTTGCCCACATCGGCACAGAGGAAGAGGTAACGGAAAAACGTGGAAGCGTTGGACCAATATGATCTCGGGGGAGCAGTTGAACTCAACCTATGAGGGTAGATGAGGCTACGACGGAGAAGAAATCACCGGCCAGGCATGCGCCCTATGAACCGAAAAAGCATCAGACTAGGGCACGAGCGAACAAAAACATGCTCTATCGAAACAAGTTCAGAGTAAACCTCAAGAAGTTGATCGCTATCCCAAACGTGGCCGACAAGCTAAAGCCACCCCCAAAGAGTGACAAGAGATTGGTCCCTTATCAGGGGTTTTTAATGAGGTCGTCCAATAAAAATTTATTTGAAAAATATGCTTGCAATATATCGTGCTAACAGTGAAATATCCTCTTGGTAAGAATCCAAGAGTGGGAACAGTAGGGTTCATAGCGAACCTCCCCTTGGTGAGATTCCAAGAGTGGGAACGAAGTCTCCCCTTGGTAAGAATCCAAGATTGAGAACAGTAGGGTTCATAACGAACCTCCCCTTGGTAAGAACCCAAGAGTGGGAACAATAGGGTTCATAGCGAACCTCCCCTTAGTAAGAATCCAAGAGTAGGAACAGTAGGGTTCATAGCAAACCTCCCCTTGGTGAGATTCCAAGAGTGGGAACAGTAGGTGATGGAGAAGTGCCTTCATTGTTTGTAGAATTGTTGGTGAATGGCGGAAGCATCATGGATTTAAGACGAAGCAAGATCCTCCTAAGAGTGATGGTGACCTTGAAGGTGCATGAGAGGTAGAGAGTCAGAGTGGTGTGGCCAACTCTACTTGGAAAAGGAGATTTGTGAAGATCAATAGCTTAACCTAAGAGGTTTTTGGGCAAGAAGTGAAATTGGCACAATTTGGCGGCAATTCACTAAGTATATTAATCTTGCAAAACTAAGAGCCAAGGCACTCCTTAAATATCTTAGGAAGCCGGTTTACACAAGGTACAAATGAGAGGGAAATTCAAATGTTATGCAAATGTGAATGACGCCTAAAATTCAGCACATGGGAGGTAAGTTCTAGAATCTAGCATGTGCAAGTAGATCTAGAACATTACACTCCTCTTTGGGCTAATGTGGGCCGGTCCTAAGTTTAATTATGAGTTTATGGAACTCTAATTAAACTTAGGTTAGCATTTTAGGTACCAATTTGCATGTTCAATAAAATTACAAAAGAAATAGTCTATGCTACTTTTAACAAGAATTTAAAAGCTATTCTACGCTAGGAACTTGGCATCTTTGAGCATGTAGAGATAGGTCTCTCTGCCATCAGTAGCAGTGTTCCAATCCTCTTCAAGCTTTCTAGCCATGGCCCTAGTGGTTGGCCCAATATGACATGGTGGTTGGCTTTCAGTTGTAGTGATGCTTGGCCCTCTTCCATCATCCCCTCCCCCTTGAAAAGGATTTGTCCTTAAATCCAAAGCATCATTTTCTTCATTGGTACCTACAAAAGGAGACAAATCAATGACATTAAAAGTATCATGTACTCCATATTCTGCAGGTAATTCAAGTTTATAAGCATTGATATTGACTCTTTTGAGGACTAGGAAAGGTTCATCACCACGGGGACTAAGTTTATACTTTCTCTTAGTTGGAAACCTATCCTTCCTAAGATGAAGCCAAACTTGGTCTCCTTCCTGAAAAATAATTTCTCTCTTCCCCTTATTGTTGTACTTTACATATTTCTCAGTTTGTTGTTGTATTTGTAGTTTAACCTTCTCATGCATTTTCTTAACAAATTTAGCCTTGATAGCGCCTTCCTTATGCACAAAAGTTTGTAGTTTAGGAAGGGGTAACAAGTCTAAGGGAGTAAGCGGGTTAAAACCATATACAACCTCAAATGGGGAAATATTAGTAGTCTTGTGAACTACTCTATTATATGCAAATTCAATATGGAAAATTGTAGTCTAGTGCCAAGTTTTTCCCAAAGAGTTTTCCAAATATGGCTTATAAACTTTGGATCTTTATCTGATACTTTGCTTCTAGGTAATCCATGAAGTCTCAACACTTCTCTAAAGAAGAGTTTGGAAATATTTTGAGCGTCATCCACCTTGTGACATGGAATAAAATGTGCCATTTTGCTAAAACGATCCACAACCACAAAGATGGAGTCAAAACCTCTTGCAGTCCTAGGGAGTCTTAAGATAAAATCCATGTTAATGTCTTCCCATGGAGCACTTGCAATCGGTAAAGGGGTATAGATTCCATGAGGCATTGTTTTAGATTTATCTTTTAAACATGAGATACATCTAAAACAATGTCTTTGGACATCTCGTCTCATGTGTGGCCAAAAGAATTTTCCTTTCAAAATGAGATTCCTTTACAAGAAGTTTTCTATGTGCGCCTTGAGGTATACAAAGTTTTCCTTCTTTAAAGAGATACCCCTCGGATACATAGAATCCTTCTTGTGCTGTACGTTCACACTTAGCAAAGATAGATACAAAATCTTGGTCTTCTTGGTAAAGATCTCTTATGTTGTCAAATCCAAGAATTTGGGCTACAAGTTTTGAAAAGAGCACATATCTCCTTGAGAGAGCATCCACCACTATGTTTGTACTACTAATTGTTTAAAGAGGATTTTCGCAAACTTTTCAAGATTAGAATGAATTTATCTCAGGAACCAATTGATTCAGCAATTTAGTTAGCCAAAATAGCAAGCAAAAGCTAGAGTACCAGAAAAACAATCGGTTGTTTCGTAGAAACAATCGGTTGTTTCGTAGAAACAATCGGTTGTTTATACTAGCAAACAACAAATAAATTGAATTTAAAGAGTTAGAGATAGAGAGATTGTACACAGTTGTTTATACTGGTTCACTCCAAACCAGAGCTACATCCAGTCTTCTCAGAAACCCTGAGGATATCCACTATGCAATCACCACTTGATCACTTAAACAATAACCAAGAGAATGACCTTGAACACCTCAAGAAACACATTCTCCTTGGCCAACACTAAGATTGTTGATCTTGAACACCTTAAGAACACATAGCCAATCTCAGCAAACACAGAAACGAAGTTGTTCAACAGAGTACAAGGATTACACTTGTTAAAGAAGATAATATGAAATCAGTACAAGCAGAATCCTATTCCAGCACTTTGATCATTCACAAACACTTAGCAATCTCAGCACTTTGAAAAACTCTCTTCGAAAACTTTGTCAAAGATTCTTAATTGTCAAATCTGTTTTTCTGAATATATTCAAAGATGTAGTTTGTTATCAAATCTTAACAAACTCTTAAATTGCATTAAAAGATTGGTCAAAGCATTTAATGACTGGAGCGTAAGCAGTTAAATCTTTTAAAGCTCAGTCACAAAAAAATAGTTTTTCTGTTATTGTCCCAAAACAAACAATCGGTTGTTTCCTCGAATCAATCGGTTGTTTTGGTACTTAACAGTTCAACCATTCAAAACAGTTTTCAATCTTTTTCTCAAAACACCTAAGTATAAACAATCGGTTGTTTTGACAAAACAATCGGTTGTTTTTACTTAGTATGAAATCATTTTGTTTTCACAAAGATTGAGAATGCTAATGCTTTAGATTTAATCACAGGGTGGATTACAACATATAAACTATCCCAGAACAAAGCTTAAACCAGCACAGCAACATCAAGCACAGTAGAGGCTTCAACATCCTTCAAAGGATTTGGATTCTTCAAAGCTTGAACACCACTTGGTTCAACAATCTCCCCCTATTTGATGAAGACAAATCCCTGATGCTTGTGTTGTACCTGATTAAATCTGAAGCAGTTCCTGCAATAAAACTTTGAGCAAAACATTGAACTTCTGATATTTTGGTAGGATATAGATTAACAGTTAAAGATCAAAACACCTAATATCAGCAACATATTACATAAACCAAACTGTTTTATCCACTGAAAACAGAAACTTAAAACACAACATATATCTCCCCCTATTTGTCTTCACAAATAGACAAAGATAAAAGATAAAATAAGATATTGTTTTCATTACATCAGAATTAAAGTAGCAACAGCAGAAGGAAGGAAATAAAAACCAGAAAGATTAGCCAAAAACAATCGATTGGATATCGAAACAATCAATTGTTTTTCCTTCATTCTTCTTCATCAGCAAACTGAAGATCAAAGATTTGATTCTGAACAGCTTTAATCTGTTCATCCAGAGTCATAAACCTTGCATCCATGTTGTCAAACCTGGTGTCAATCCTTTGGAAATTACTAACACAGAGATCATGGAGGCTCCTTTGATTTTCTGCAAAGCTATCAAGCCTATTCATCATGAGTCATTCAAAAGACGACATGGTTTGCATCCTTTCTCCTTGATGTCCATCATAAGCACTTGGTCCAGCATATTGAAAATCTTCAGGTGGATTTTCATGTTGAACATCCATATCAGTAGGTTCATCTTGTTCAAGATTTGCAGCACCACTAAATCAGGCACCATGATCACCATCCTTGCTTATCCATTTTCCACCTACTTTTGTAAAACCCATCTTGCTGAGTGATCCATTGTTCAACTCTTTAGTTGACTTGACCAGCTCAGAAGTTTCATCTTCAAGCTTAACTTCAAAATAGAGTAGAAATTTAGATATCAAAACAACATGTGGATAGTTATAATCACCTAACTTCATGGATTTTTGCATGTGTTCTTTGATTATATGAATCCAATTGATCTTGATTTTCTTGGTGATGCAGAAGATATAAACCAGATCTTCTTCAGTTAGCACAGAATGATTACTCCCCCTTGGAGTTCGAATCCAAGTTATAATGAGAGCAAGCAATCTCTCATCAAGTTTCAAACCTCCAACCGAGCATGTACTAACTTGAGCATGATTATTCTTCAAGCAACTTTTGTAGAATTGGATTTTGTTAAAATCCTCCACCACACCAAGGTTTCCCTTGTTGATTCTTTGACCAGAAAACTTAAGTCCAGCAACAGCAGTCCATACTTCATGAGTTATCTCCATTTTTACACGTTTCACATGAGAAACTAGATTGTTTCCCTCAAACTTGAAGTTTGTGTAGAACACCCTCACCAAATCTGGATAAATGTTTCCCTTCATCTCCAGAAACTTTCTGAGAGATTGATCCTTGAGCAGCCTTCTCACATTATCAAGCTTTTGACTTTTCAGCCAATCAAAACATACAACCTTGGGGTTGTTTATCTTCTTGATACTTGTTTCATACCTATACTTCTCAATGAGATCATTATCTCCAGAAAACCAGCCTTCTAGCCTTCCTCCAGACCTTACAGCCCTGGTTTTGACTCTTTTTGAGGTGGGAGGAGTTGATTCCATGACAGCAGAGACAAAAACAGAGGAAAACACTCTTCACAGATTTTTGCAAGAGATGTTGCAATTGGTTGTTCTTGTGGAAGAATTCTGCACTGGATTTTATAGCAGTAAGAGAATCAATATGAATTTAATTTCATTAAAGGGTACCTGATTTTCAGAGAGAGATGACTTGACTCTGCTCTGCACAGAAAAAGTCAGAAAAAGCTGAAAATCACATGGTCTTCACATGTGGTCTTTGACTAGTCATTAAGGCTATTGAATTTCCAAGATTTTGGAATATTCTCCTTTATGACTGTTGTAACTTCTCTCTGAGCGTAATCAGCTTTCAATTATAGGTTCTTTGACCAAGATTCTCCCTTTGAATTGATCTGCAACGGATAGAAATTCAAAATAGCAATTAAAAGGATTTCTTCACAGTGCTGTCAGACCCAAAACAATCGGTTGTTTTTTCTGCAGCAGTTAAAACTGTTTTTGAATTTTAACCATGAGCAGAAGGAGTTCAAAGCAGATGACATTAATCATAACAAGATTGTTTTAACCATGAGAAATAACTTTGAAACATAAATTGAGAACAAATAAAGGAAAGTCTTATCCTTATGTTGATTCTTCAATGAGCCATGTGCTTTTTTATCAAGAAGCTTCTTTTCACTGTTGATGTCTTTTGCATAGTATCGATTCAACTTCAATGACTGCCTTTTTCTTCAACAACTTGATCAGATGACTCAGTTCTTCTTTTTCTCTTTATTTTTCCTGCATAAGCAATTTCAAGTAGCAAGATTTGGTCCCCTTACAAATTTGGGTCCGTTTGACTTTTCTTTGTTGTTAGAAACATCACATCCCTTAGGAATCCATTTCATAAAACCTCTTGGTGATGGAAGAGGGCCAAGAACAACCTTCCATGAAAGGCAAGAGCCAAGTCAAGAGCGTCTAAGACCAAGCTAGGAGCGTCTAAGACAAGCTAGAAGCGTCTAGGACAAGAAGGCCAAGCTAGGAGCGTCTAGGACAAGAAGACTTGGATCAAGCTATGAATGGGAGAGTGGCATACTAGCACATATTCCGTGAAGGCCCATCAAGTGTAGTTTAGCTTTAATTGGGGTGTAAATAGCATAGCCATGTGGACAAATGTTTAATTTTTCTGCACATTATGATGGCATTTCATGAAGGTCTTCTTGAATCATGTAAGAAAAAGTGGTGCAGAAGCTATGAAGGTGTGTGAGCAAGATCCTCCTAAGAGTGGTGTTGATCTTGAAGGTGCATGATAGGTATGATTATAGGGAGGTTCGGCCAGCCCAAGGAGATGTGAAGGAAATGAAGTTTAGAGCCTAGAATTCTAGGAGAAGCAAAGCTTGGCACAAAATGGCAGCATAACTTTACTCACAATAAACTTGAAAATACAAGGTGTAGGCTCCTCCTTTTATAGGCTAAGGAGGACCATAATGCAACCCTAATGCTAGCCAAATGAAATGTAAATGTGAAGCACATGGGTGCACAAATGAGCACACGGGGAGGGGTGTGTCTAGTTTTTATGCTCACCCCCTCCATGGACTTTCTAGACCGGCCTTGGTAAATTTAGAGGTTTTTTTTAGAAACTCTAAGTTTACCTAGGTTGGTGTTTTAGGTGCCAAAATTAATTATAAGAAAATTACAAATAAAGTTCCTATGCTAATTTTGACAAGAAATTAAAGTCTACTCTACACTAGAGTTTATGGCATTTGAACATGTAAAAGAACGTCTTCTTGGATCCTCTTGGCCATAACTCTATGGTTGGCCCAAATCTACCCTTTGGTGGGCTTGCATGTGGGCTTGTGCTTGGGCCTCTTCCATCATCCCCTCCCTCTTGAAAAGGATTTGTCCTCAAATCCATTGCTTCTTCTTCTTCATGGCTAGGGGAATGGATGTGGCTGGATGGTGTCCATCATCTCCTCCTTCTTGAGAAGATCTATCCTCAGATCTACAGACTTGATCTCGGATAGCAACCTTTTGCTTCGCCAAAGCTTGTCCTCCTGGATCAAACGTCCACCTATAGAAATAATCAAATAAGGCATAGGTGTTAGTTTGCAAATTAATTTTACTAGGTTGCCATTTTTGTTTTTCTTTTGGTTTTGGCAACCTTGGACAAAGTTTCTCTTTTAATGGTTGTGTGTGGTCTCTAATCATCTTATGTATTTTAAAATGTTCATTTGTGGTTACTTTCTCTTTAGGCATAAATCCTATAGAAGATGGTAACAACTTAAAAGGAGAAAGATGATTGAACCCACACATAACTTTAAAAGTAGAAATATAAGTAGTTTTGTGAACTACTTTATGGTATGTATGCTTATCTCTAGACTTGTGTTTGTCCTTTATGATTATTCTAGGCATAGTAGAAAGAGCTAGATTTTCAATTGTATTTTGACCATGCGTTTGAGGATGATAAGAATTTAAAGTGTGCAACTTAGTTGCAAGTTTTCCAAAGGAAATCCTCAAATCATGGTTTGCAAAATTTGAAGCTCTATTCAACACTATGCTTGAGGATAAACCATGAAGATGTATCACTTCTCTAAAGAAGAGTTTATTCATAACCATGAAAATTGAATCAAAACCTTTTGTTGTCCTAGGGAGTTTTAATATGAAATTTGTATCTTCCCAAGGATCATTTGCAAAAGGTGAAGGAGTATAGAGTTCATGAGACATTGCCTTGGGTGTAGTTTGAAAACAAGAATTGTACCTAAGGTAATGTCTTTGAACTTCTTTTCTCATGAGGGACAAAAGTTTTCCTTTTAAAAGCTCTAGAGTTTTATCAACTCTAATTTGTCCCATGAGTTCTCCTTCATGAAGACTTTTTTTCTTATGTGTAAGGATAGTCTCGTTGTGACAACCATTGTTTCTAAGGATTTGTACACTTTGCAATGGTTGTCTCAATAAGACATGACAAGTTTCTTTAGGCCCTACTTCACATAAAAATTTGTTTTTGTAGATGCTTATAAAAAACTTGACATTCACTTGGTGATATCCTAGCACATATGAGAAATAATCTATTTCATTTTTATCTATGCAAGCTTCTTTTAAAGACTCTTCTTTTTCACTTAGGCTTGCAAGTGTTCCTTTACAAAAGGTAAGGCTTTGAGGTTGTTCAGCAAGACACATATTTTCAAAGGTATTTTTAAATCTTTGGTCTTGTTGAATGACCTTGTGGGAAGGAACACTCTTCTCCCACGCCTTTTGTTCTTCAAGGGTCTTCTCATGCTTTTCTTTTTCTTCTTTTTCTTTAGCTTCCCTTTCGACTTCCCCTCTCTTCTTTTGTATTTTTCTTTCCTTTCTTTCTTTATGGGAAGCAAACAATTTTTCTACCCTCATTTCCCAATCTAGGCAAGCTTCTATATTTTCTTTTCCATGGAAATGGGGTTGTTCTACCCTAACCTCTCTTGGGTTTTCTTGTTCTTTTCTATCTCCTCTATGTCTTCTAGGGGGTGCTTGATAATAATCATTTACTCTAATGCTTCCCTCCCCAAAAGAATCATGATCTTTAGAGATATATGCATGAGAAGGTAATTTTTTTAGAATGTGAGACTTCTCATCCTTTGCTTTAGTCAAAACATTAAGTTTAGTCTCACTCTCCAATTGTCTATATGCAATTGATTGCACAGTTTGTGAAACTTCTTTCAAAAGAGTTTTTAAAGATTTTAATTCACTTCCAATAGACTTTGTAGAATGAGAAGAAGAAGACATGGCTAAAGCTTTGTGTATACAAGTATTTTACCTTAAGGAAATTTAGGAAAGTCAAAGAAGGTAGTTTTCCAGGTAAGGGAGGTGAGTCACAAAGGACTACTTAAGTACCAAGCCTTTGCCTTAGCCAAAAACTATCCCTCAATGTCTTCACACAAAACTTCCTCTTAGTAAACTACTTAGAACACAATTAAGTTGAGAAATCAAAAGTTTTTTTTCAATGCAAAAAAACAATGTATGCTAACTAATCAACAGAGGTAGACGGTTTATCACAAACTTAACAAAATAATCATGCAAAGTGTCACTAACTAAGCAAAAGAAAAGACAATTACAAACAATTAACAATTGCTAACTAAGAATTCTATACTAGTCGGCCCTAGGTGAGGCTTCTTGGACACTTTGAGCCCTTGAAGACACACTCACCGTCTAAATCGTAATTAAGAGGTAATTAAAAAAAATTAAGTTGTAAGGAAATTAAGAAAAACACCCTTTGTTGATCCTCTTTTTGCTAAGTGCACTTCCTTGTTGTCTTTGCTTGTTAGCCCTCCAAAATGTGTGTAGTGTTTTGAGAAAGTTTGCTTCGGCTTTGTCTTTGTCTTCCCCTTAGAATGAAGGTCTTGATTCTCCAATTTCCAGCACCTATCAAAGGGCTAAACCTTAACCAAGTCAAGTTTCAATTCACATAAGCACCAAAGGAGAGAAGAAATTCCAGCACCCAAATTAGAGGTCAAAGAACAAAAGCAAGAAACAATTAAATTGAATAAAACAGTACCACCAAAAGGAGTTAGATTATGACAACTAGAAAGATGTTCAAGAAATATTAAGCAAGCAAATAAAAGGTACCAAAATAAAGGTAGGCACACAAAAGAATCCTAAGAATAGCACTAGATTTAGATGACCAAATAAAAAAAACAGCACCACTGGAAAATGTTGTGGGCCAGAAACGTATTTTTCCCCAATTTATGCTGAGCTGTGTTTTTAAGATATGATTCTGAAATTTGATATGCAAGATATTCAAGATCTTAGCTAAAATCTGGCTTTGGAATCACTCAAAACGCATGCACCAATATTTTTTAATAAATTTTGCAATTTTGGTGTTCAGTTACGCCAGCTGTAGCGCCTCAGATTTGCACACTGATTTTAAAAGACTTATCATTTTTTTTCTGTTGCTTCTTTTGGACTAATTCTTTTTTGTCCTTTCTATAACACTTCAAACTTGCAAATTCCAGAGAATCAAAAATTTCCCATGAGTGTAAATATTTTTCTGGATCAAAACAGTCTGCACAGAAAATCTGAAACAGGGGATTCTGAAAACTGGAAACAAAAACAGCAAGATACCAAAGTTTAGACACAATGGAAATTTGTGAAATAGAATTGTGTAGGATCTAAACACAATATGAACTCAAACTATAAAATTAAAAAGGCACCAAAAGAGCAAAGAACAGCAGATTCAAGCAATTAAAGAGACCCAAAATCAAGAAACAATCAAGCCAAATAAAAGGACTACTATGAATTGTTGACAATATGGATGAACATGACTTGACAAAACATGTATGGATTCAGAAAATTAAAGACTCAAAGCATAATATGAACCAAATAATGAAAGCAATAAAGACTCAAAAGCCTAAAAGAAAATAGCAACTCAAAGGTGTATGGAATCCTATCACAATTTGCACAAGAACTTGTTCAAGATCAATTGAACAAAAGTGCTTCGGTTGGATCTTCCACAAAGCACACCAAAACAATTAAAATGTAAAAAACAGCAAGACAATTATGGAAAATAAGATGAACAACATAAAAGTAAAGAAGAACTAAAAATGAAAGACCAAAAGCAACTCATCTTGAAGAACCATAGCTCATGATACCAAATGATGGCATTTCATGAAGGTCTTCTTGAATCATGTAAGAAAAAGTGGTGCGGAAGCTATGAAGGTGTGTGAGCAAGATCCTCCTAAGAGTGGTGTTGATCTTGAAGGTGCATGATAGGTATGATTATAGGGAGGTTCGGCCAGCCCAAGGAGATGTGAAGGAAATGAAGTTTAGAGCCTAGAATTCTAGGAGAAGCAAAGCTTGGCACAAAATGGCAGCATAACTTTACTCACAATAAACTTGAAAATACAAGGTGTAGGCTCCTCCTTTTATAGGCTAAGAAGGACCATAATGCAACCCTAATGCTAGCCAAATGAAATGTAAATGTGAAGCACATGGGTGCACATGGCACATGGGTGCACAAATGAGCACATGGGGAGGGGTGTGTCTAGTTTTTATGCTCACCCCCTCCATGGGCTTTCTAGACCGGCCTTGGTAAATTTAGAGGTTTTTTTTAGAAACTCTAAGTTTACCTAGGTTGGTGTTTTAGGTGCCAAAATTAATTATAAGAAAATTACAAATAAAGTTCCTATGCTAATTTTGACAAGAAATTAAAGTCTACTCTACACTAGAGTTTATGGCATTTGAACATGTAAAAGAACGTCTTCTTGGATCCTCTTGGCCATAACTCTATGGTTGGCCCAAATCTACCCTTTGGTGGGCTTGCATGTGGGCTTAATCTTCCTTCACCATCTATCAAAGGGCTGGCCAAACCTCCCTTCTTCCATACTCTTCATGCACCTTCAAGGTCACCACAACTCCTAGGAGGACCTTGCCCATTTCATACATAAGCTTCCGCACCATTTTTACCAAACATCCAAGAAGAGCTCCTTGAGAATGCCATCATTTGGTATCATGAGCATAGGTTCTTCAAAGATGAGTATTTCTTGGTCATTTTCTTTTTGAGTTCTTCTTTAATCCGTGTTGTTCTTTACATTCCATATTGTCTTGCTGGTTTTTTAATTTCTGTTTTGAATTGGTGTGCTGTTTGGAAATTCCAATTGGTGCATTTTGTTCAATTGTTCTTGAGCAATCTTTGTGCAATTTTTGGTAGGATTCCATACACTTTGTGTTGCTGTTTTTTATTTTAGGTATTTGAGTCCTTATTGCAATTTTATTTGGTTCATTTTATGTTCATTTGAGTCTTTTAATTTCTGAATCTAAATGTGTTTTGTCTAGTCATGTTTTTCCAAAATGTCATCAAATCATAGTAGTACTTTGTTTGGCTTATTTGTTTCTTGATATTGGTCTAAATGTTTGATTTGAATCTGCTATGTTTTTTATCCTTTGGTGCCTTTTATTTTTAGCTTGAGTTCATATTTGTGTTTAGATCTACACAAATTCCTTTTCATCAATTCCATTGTGTTTTTCTTTTGGTATATCTTGCTTTTTTTTTCAGATTTATAGAATCCCCTGTTTTGCATAACTCTGTGCTGGCTGTTTTGCTTAAGAAAATTATTTTCCCACATAGGAAATTTCTGATCCCCTGGATTATGCAAGATTGAGGTGTTACAGAAAAGACAAAAAAAAAAGAATCAGTTCAAAAAAGTCAATAGAAAAAAAATGATAAATATTATAAAAACAGTGTGCAAATCTGGCGCTACAACTGGCGTAACTGAACACTGATTTTAGAAAATTTATTAAAAAAAAAATGGTTCATGCGTTTGGAGTGAAACCAACGCCAGAATTTATTTGAGATCTTGAATTATAGGCATATAAATTTTCAGAAGCAAATCTTAAAAGTACAGCTCAGCATAAATCGGGGAAAATCACGCTCTCTGGCCTACAACAATTTTTTCAGTGGTGCTATCTTTGATTTTTGAGTACCTTTATTTGCTTGTCTAATATTTCTTTGGAACTCTTTCTAGTTGTCACATTTTAATTCCATTTGTGTGGTACTGTTTTTCCAATTAATTTGTTTATTGCTTTAATTCTTTGGCCTCTAAATTTGGTGGTGGATTGATTCTCAATTGGTGCTTATTTTAGTGGAAATTTGACTTGAGTGAGGTCTAGTTTGCTTGATAGGTGCTAGATTGGAGAATTAATTCCCTAATTCAAAGAGGAACAAAGGCAAGGGCAGAAAACAAATACCTACCAAAAACACCACAAACATTGGAAGGCCCAACAAAGAAAAGACAACCAAGGAAGTGCCAATAGCAAAAAAAAGATCAACAAAGGGAGTTTCCTTTATTTTCTTTGCAACTTAACTTTTGTTAATTAGTTCTTTAATTACGTGATTAGACGGTGAGTGTGTCTTCAAGGGCTCCAAGTGTCCAAGAAGCCTCACCTAGGGCTGACTAGTGTAGAACTATCTAGTTTAGCAATTGTTAATTGTTTTAATTGCATCTCTTTGCTTTAGATAATTATGTTTTTAATTGTATTGTATTGCTTAAAGCTTTGTTAATTTTTTGCTTGGTTCATTAGTTAGTTTGCATTGTTTTCTTGCATTAAAATTTTTATTTCTCCAACTTAATTGTGTTTTAAGTGGTTTACCAAGAGAAAACTTTGTGTGAAGTCATTAAGGGATAGTCTTTGGTTAAGACAAGGCTTGGTATTTAAGTAGTCCACTGTGACTCACCTCCCTTACCTGGAAGACTACCTTCTTTGACTTCCCTAAATTTTCTCAAGGTAAAATACTTCTACACACAAAGCTCTAGTCATGTCTTCTTCTCATTCTGCAAAGTCTATTGAAAGTGAAGTAAAATCTTTGAAAACTCTTTTGAAAGAAGTTTCACAAGATGTGCAAATGATTTCATTTAGACAATTGGAAAATGAGACTAAAATCAATGAGTTGACTAAAGCCAAGGAAGAGAAGTCTCAAAAATAAAAAAAAAACTCATACTTATACATCCCATTCTAAAAGTAATGAGTCTCTAGTGGAGGGAAGCCTTAGAATCAATACTATTACCAACCACCCCCTAGAAGAAATAGGCAAAGGGAGCAAGAGGGGCCAAGGGAGGTTAGAGTAGACCTACCTCACTTCCATGGTAAGGAGAATGTAGAAATCTACCTAGATTGGGAGATGAAAGTAGAGCAACTCTCTCCTTGCCATAAAGTGAGTGAAGAACGCAAGGTACCCTTAGCCACCCTTAGCTTCCAAGGGAACGCCATGTATTGGTGGACCTCTCTCGAAAGAGAAAGATGTCTTCATAGGGAACCTCCCATTACATATTGGAATGATCTTAGGGGAGCCCTAAGACGTCGACATATACACTCATACTACCATAGGGAGTTAATGGACAAGCTCCAAAGACTCCAACAAAAAAATATGAGTGTAGAGAAGTATAGGCAGAAAATGGAGCTCTACATGATGAGAGCATCCATTAGGGAAGAGGAGGACACCACCATAGCTAGGTTCCTTAGTGGCCTTTCTCTTGAGATAAGAGATAGGGTAGAACTCCTTCCCTACCAAGACTTGAATGATTTGGTTCAACTTTGCATTAAAGTTGAACAACAAATTTTGCGCAAAACTTCAAGTCAAAGGGTGAGTTCCTACTTTAGCTTTTATCCCAAGAAAGAATATAGAAGGGAGGGTAGCACATCAAGAGAAAAACCAAAAGAAACTACCAAACCCTTAGCAAAAGAAACCTCCACCCCACCCATCCGAGCTAGAGATGTTAAGTGCTTTAAGTGCTATGGAAGAGGGCATGTACAAGCACAATGCTCAAACCAAAGGACTTTGTTTTTAAAGGGTGTAGATGAATACACTAGTGGCGAGGATGAGCCTAGTGAGAGAGAGGAAGGGGGAGAGGATGAGAGGGTAGCTCCATTAGAGGGAGAATTGCTAATGATTAGGAGAACCCTCAACAATCAACCTAGCACATCCAAGGAAACACAAAGGGAGAACATCTTTCATACAAGATGCAATGTTTTAAAAAATATATGTTCCCTCATTGTGGATAGTGGATCTAGTTGTAATTGTTGTAGTGCTAGAATGGTTGATAAGCTTAATCTGCAAGTAGTTCCTCACCCAAAACCTTACAAACTACAATGGATTAATGAAAATGGGGAACTAAGTGTAGATAAGCAAGTGGAAATCAAGTTTTTCATAGGGAACTACAAAGACAAAGTTTTATGTGATGTAGTGCCTATGGAAGCTTGCCACATCTTATTAGGGAGACCATGGCAATTTGACAAGAAAACCTTGAATGATGGTCTCACATACGAGATTTCCTTCACCCATAAGCATAAGAAATTTGTACTTAGCCCTTTACCACATTCCCAAGTGGTAAAAGACCAAATACAAATGAAACATAAGAGGGATGAAGAGAAAATAGAAAAAGAGAAAACTTTTGGGAAACAAAAGGCGTGGGAGAAAAGTGTTC
The DNA here is from genome assembly GCF_000499845.2 of Phaseolus vulgaris. Lineage (NCBI taxonomy): Eukaryota > Viridiplantae > Streptophyta > Magnoliopsida > Fabales > Fabaceae > Phaseolus > Phaseolus vulgaris. The sequence goes on from NW_027174102.1 coordinate 52,883, forward strand.
CTTCCCACAAGGTCATTCAACAAGACAAGCACATTGAAAATACCCTTGAAAACATGCTTCTTGTTGAACAACCTAGCCTTACCTCTTGTAAAGGAACACTTGCAAGCATAAGCAAAAAAGAAGTCTTTAAAAGAAGCTTGCATAGATAAAGACTATTTCTCAAATGTGCTAGGATATCCCCAAGAGAATGTCAAGTTATCTATAAGCATCTACAAAAACAAAGTTTTGTGTGAAGTAGTGCCTAGAGCAACTTGTCATGTCTTATTGAGACAACCATTGCAAAGTGTACAAATTTTCATAAACAATGGTTGTACCAACGAGACTATCTTTACACATGAGAGAAAAAGTCTACATGAAGGAGAACTCATGGGCCAAATTAGAGTTGATAAAACTCTAGAGCTTTTAAAAGGAAAACTTTTGTCACCCATGAGAAAAGAGGTTCAAAGACATTACTTTAGGTACAATTCTTTTTTTCAAACTACACCTAAGGCAAAGTCTCAAGAACTCTATACTCCTTCACCTTTTGTAAATGATCCTTAGGAAGACACACATTTCATATTAGAGCTTCCTAGGACAAAAAAAGGTTTTGATTCCTTCTTCATGGATGTGGATAAACTCTTCCTAAGAAAAGTGACAAGCCTCCATGATTTATCTTCAAAAATAGTGATGGATAGAGCTCCAAAATTTGAAAACATAGCTCTTCCTTCTATGCTTCACGAAATCATGAGGGACACCCACAATTCTTGGGATAAGAATCCTTTTCCTATTGAGCATGCATACAATGGAGTAGTCCACAAGATTACTCATAGTTCTCCATTTGAAGTTGTATGTGAACATAGTCCTCTTGCCCTTTTAAAGTTGTTACGACCTCCTAAAGGAATTATGCCTAAGGGAAAAGTAACTACTATTGGAAATTTTAGAAAACATAAGAGGATTAGAGGACACATACAACCATCAAAAGGGAGATATTGTGAGAAGTTGCCAAAAACAAAAGAAAAACATAAATGGCAACTTCACACAATTAAATGTTCTCCAAATGCTCACACTAACTCCTTTGTTTTGTTTCAAGATTCCCATATATTGACATTTGATCCGGGAGGACACACCTTGACGAAGCAAGAGGTTGCTATCCGAGATCAAGTCTGAAAATCTGAGGATAGATCTTCTCAAGAAGGAGGAGATGATGGACACCATTCAGCCACAACCATCCCCCTAAGAAGCAAAAGCATTGGATTTCAGGACAAATCCTTTTCAAGAGGGCGGGGATGATGGAAGAGGGCCAAGCACAACCTTCCATGAAAGGCAAGAGCCAAGTCAAGAGCGTCTAAGACCAAGCTAGGAGCGTCTAAGACAAGCTAGGAGCGTCTAAGACAAGCTAGGAATGTCTAAGACAAGCTAGGAGCGTCTAGGACAAGAAGGCCAAGCTAGGAGCGTCTAGGACAAGAAGGCCAAGCTAGGAGCGTCTAGGACAAGAAGACTTGGATCAAGCTATGAATGGGAGAGTGGCATACTAGCACATATTTCGTGAAGGCCCATCAAGTGTAGTTTAGCTTTAATTGGGGTGTAAATAGCATAGCCATGTGGACAAATGTTTATTTTTCTGCACATTAGAATTAAGGAAAAGTTAACCTTGATTAGCTAAAGGTTTCTAGAAGCCTTCACTAATCAAGTTCGGCCATGTGAAGGTTGGAGGACCATGTGCACCCATGTGCTCCATGTGACCCATGTGCTTCACATTTACATTTCATTTAGCTAGCATTTCATCTTCTATTAGCTTAACATTTACGACCTCCTTAGCCTATAAAAGGAGAAGCCTAACACTTGTATTGGCAAGATTAAATTGAGTAATGTTATGCTGCCCATTTTGTGCCATACTTGCTCCTTACCTAGTTTCTAGGTTTTAATCTTCCTTCACCATCTATCAAAGGGCTGGCCGAACCTCCCTTCTTCCATACTCTTCATGCACCTTCAAGGTCACCACAACTCCTAGGAGGACCTTGCCCATTTCATACATAAGCTTCCGCACCATTTTTACCAAACATCCAAGAAGAGCTCCTTGAGAATGCCATCACTTGGAACATAATATTTTCTAATTTTACAGAACCTAACAGAGTGGCCTTTCTTCATGCAGTAAAAGCATGTAACAACCGGTTGTTTCGTCTTAACAATCAGTTGTTTTTCTGATTTTCTAAAAAAGGTTTTTGAAAACCTATCTTGCTTGTTCTGTGGATTAAAGCCTAAACCAGCCTTTCCAAAAACACAGCTTTGAGATGCCAAGACATTCTCAAAGTTTGATTTCCCCTTTGAAAGCTTGTCCACAGTTTCAACAAGATAGTGAACCTTTTTCTCAAGATTTTCACAATTCGTGCAAATGATAGTATCACACTTGCAAGAGGAATTTTTGAAATGATTTTCCAATTTTTCAAAATCACTTTTTGCTTTTTCCAGTTCCTCTTCAAGTCAACGCCCGAGGACAGGTCAGTACACAAGCCCCCCAATCTTGAGCTGACAACTGTTCAGCAAAAATACTTAGACGTCCTGCATGGCATTCTATTGAAAAGACGTTTCTGCGCTACGACGTGACACTCTGACACACGCAGTAATCTACCAACACGAGGACCAATCGCACGGTCGTGACTTAACGTCTCTTGCGCTTCTCAAGTTTACGTTAAACCTTTCAAAAACGAGCGCTTTAGACACTGTTCCATCACTTACGCTCTCATATGCTTTCTTCGTCTTCCTTCTCAAAGCTTTCTCTGATTTCTCTTCTTAGAACCAAGACTTTTGCTTCTTCGATCATCAAAAGGTATGATTTTTCTGCATTGATGGCTCTTTATTCTTGATTTTATGTACCGATATTACTGCTTGGGATTGTTTAGATTCTCGGATTTACGCTTTCCTTCTCCTTTCTTCGTTCCCCTGTTTTCTGAACTTTCTCGCATGGGTAGGGTTTTTCTAGGTTTTATTCCATTTCCACACCATAGCCTCTGTTTGTTAAACCTTTGTTCTTCTTCTTCCCAGCTTCCTTTGCTGAGTCATGGAGCGAACCAAAACTACTGACAATCCTCCACCTCCTAGCGTCAATTACAAACCATTATATCCTTGGGCTTCTGACGTGCTGCTCGCGGAAATTTTGACCCTAACTTCCTTTTCAGATTGGAGGAACCATTTAAATAGCGAACCCGGGTGCAAGGGTAGAGCTTTCAGGAGGAGACATGATGCTTATATTCGCTCGTCTCTGCACAGCGGGCGAACCTGTCTGCGTGGGGAACCATTCTTCTTCTTTTATCAGACAGTGTTGAATCGCTTTGGGCAACGCTGATGGAAGAGGCCCCAACACCACCTTTCATAAAGGGCACCCACAAGAGCGTCTAGGAAAACCATTGCATGAAGGCAACCCAAAAGGAGCGTTTAGGACCACAAAGGGGCGTCTAGGACAACCTTGCATGAAGGCAACCACAAAGGAGAATCTAGGACAACCTTGCATGAAGGGCAACCACAAAGGAGCGTCTAGGCCAAGAGCAAGGGCGTTACGAATAAAAGGGAAACATGCCCAAGAAGGCCATCAAGTGTAGCTTAGTCTTAATTGTGGTGTAAATAGCATAGCCTTATGAACCTTTGATTAAATTCTGCAAATTAGGATTAAAGAGGAATTAACCTAGATTAGCTACGGTTTCTAGAAGCTCTCCACTTATCCAGGACGTCCATGTGCAAGTTAGGAGGCCATGTGCACCCATGTGCCATGTGCTCCATGTGCCTCCATGTGCTACTCTTTTGCATTTCATTTGGTTTGCATTTGCTCATCATTTAGGTCATCATTTCAGGTCCTCCTTAGCCTATAAAAGGAGGAGCCAACCTCATGTATTTCAAGATTGAATAGAGTATTCTTATGCTGCCAAATTTGAGCCATACACTACTCCTTGCCTAGCATCTAAGTTTTAATCTTCACTTCATCACCTTCAAAGGGGTTGGCCAAACCTCCCCAATTTCCTGTTAGAAAAGATGGCTTTAAACTAGAGGGGGGGTGAATTGTTTAAAGGGGTTTTCGCAAACTTTTCAAAGCTAGAATGAATTTATTTCAGAAACCATTTGATTCAGCAATGCAGTTAGCCAAAACAGCAAGCAAAAACTGTAATACTAGAAAAAACAATCAGTTGTTTCTTCGAAACAATCGGTTGTTTATATCAGCAAACAACAAACAAACTGAAATTAAAGAGTTAGGGATAGAGAGATTGTACACAGTTGTTTATACTGGTTCACTCCAAACCAGAGCTACATCCAGTCTTCTCAGAAACCCTGAGGATATCCACTAAGCAACCACACCTTGATCACTTACACAACAACCAAGAGAATGACCTTGAAAACCTCAAGAAACACACTCTCCTAGGCCAACACTAAGATTGCTGATCTTGAACACCTCAAGAACACACAACCAATCTCAGTAAAACACACAAACGAATTGTTCAGCAGTTTACAAAGATTACACTTGTTACAGATGAATATCTGAAATCAATACAAGTAGAATCCTATTCCAGCACCTTTGATCAATCTCTCAACTCTTAAGCAATCTCTGAACTCTTTGAAAAACTCTTAGTTAAAAAAATTTGTCTCAAGATTCTTAATCTTTAAAAACAGTTTTTCAGAATATATTCAAGAATATAGTTAACAAACTCTTAATTGCATTTAAAATAGATTGGTTAAAGCATTTAATGACTGGAGCGTATTCAGTTAAAGCATTTAAAGCTCAGTCAAAGAAAACAGTTTTTCTGTTATGGTTTCAAAACAAACAATCGATTGTTTCCTCGAATCAATCGGTTGTTTTGTTACTTAACAAATTTCACCATTCAATAACAGTTTTCAAACTTTCTCAAAACACCTAAGTATAAACAATCGGTTGTTTCGACAACACAATCGGTTGTTTCAACTTAGTTTGAAAAACATTTTACTTTGATAAAGATTGAGATGCTAATTGCTTGAGATTTAATCTAAGGGTGGATTACAATATTAAACTACCCCAAAACAAAGCTTAAACCTGCACAACAACACACAACAAAGCAGAGGCTTCAACATCCTTCAAAGGATGTGGATTCTTCAAAACATTGAACACCACTTGGTTCAACAATCTCCCCCTATTTGATGAAGACAAATCACTGATGCTTTTGTTGTACCTGATTAAATCTGAAGCAGTTTCTGCAATAGAACTTTGAGCAATATATTGAACTTCTGATATTCAGTTAGCATACAGATAAACATTTAAAGCTTAAAACAGTTAATATCATAAACAAAACACATGTTACTCAAACTGTTTTTTAACAAAATGAAAAACAGATATATTTAAACAAACTGGATACACAAACACAACATATATCTCCCCCTATTTGTCTTCACAAATAGACAAAGATAAGAGGTAAAACAAGATATTGTTTCCATTACATCAGAATAAACTAGCAACAGCAGAAGGAAAGAAATTTTAAAACCAGAAAAGAGCAGCCCAAAAACAATCGATTCTTTTGTTGACCAATCAGTTGTTTTTCCTTCTTTCTTCTTCATCAGCAAACTGAAGATCAAAGATTTGATTCTGGACAGCTTCAATCTGTTCGTCCAGAGTCATAAACCTTGTATCCATGTTGTCAAACCTTGTATCAATCCTCTAAAAGTTACTAACACACAGATCATGAAGGCTTCTTTGATTTTTAGCAAAGCTATCTAGCTTATCCATCATTTGTCTTTCAAAAGATGACATGGTTGACATTCTTTCTCTTTGATATCCATCAGCAGCACTAGGCCCTGCATCTTGAAAATCTTCAGCTGGATCTTCATGTTGAACATCCATATCAGCATGTTCATCTTGTTCAAGATGAGCAACACCACTTGATGAGGCACCATGATCACCATCCTTACTTATCCACTTTCCACCTACTTTTGTAAAGCCCATCTTGCTGAGTGGTCCACTGTTCAACTCTTGAGTTGACTTGACCAGCTCAGAAGTTTCATCTTCAAGATATTAAAACAGCATAGGGATAATGGTAATCGCCTAAACTCATGGCTTTTTGCATATGTTCTTTGATTATGTGAATCCAATTGATCTTCACTTTCTTGGTGATGCAGAAGATGTAAACCAGATCTTCTTCAGTCAGCACAGAGTGATTACTCCCCCTTGGAGTTAGAATCCAAGTTACAATGAGAGCAAGAAATCTCTCATCAAGCTTCAAACCTCCAACTGAGCATGTGCTAACTTGAGATTGATTGTTCTTCAAGCAACTTTTGTAGAACTGGATTTTGTTGAAATCTTCCACCACACCAAGGTTTCCCTTGTTGATTCTCAGACCAGAGAACTTAAGTCCAACAACAGCAGCCCAAACCTCATAAGTTATCTCAATCTCCACACCTTTCACATGAGAGACTAGGTTGTTTCCCTCAAACTTCAAGTTGGTGTAGAATACCCTCACCAAATTTGGATATATGTTCCCTTTTAGCTCCATAAATTTTCTGAGTGATTGGTCCTTGAGAAGCCTCCTCACTTTGTCAAGCTTTTGACTTTTTAGCCAATCAAAGAACACAACCTTAGGGTTGTTTATCTTCTTGACACTTGTTTAATACCTATACTTCTCAATGAGATCGGTGTCACCAGAAAACCAGCTTTCAAGCCTTCCTCTAGACCTTACAGCTCTGGTTTTGACTCTTTTAGAGGTGGGAGGGGTTGTGATGAGAATCAAATAAAAGAGGTTTTTATTAATGGAGGAAGAGGACATCCACCCTCACATTTGAAGTTCTTCCTTCTAGTCTTCTCAAAATTAAAAGAAGACATAAAATAAAGATGAGGCCCAAGCCCAAAGCCCAAGCCCAAGCCCAAGAAGGCCAAAGCCCAAAGAGCCCAAGTCCATCCCATGAGGGGCAAGGCCAAGCTTTGAAATACTCTTGTATAGTTTTAGGAGGTGTGGTTATTAAATAAAGGTGTGTGAAAATGTAAAATAAAGTCACATTGTCCATGTGACTTAGGAGAGTGGTGTATGTGTAGTTTTTGGGAGGTGTCATAGTAGAAAAAGGTCACACCTCCCATGTGACTTGTTTTTGGTGGGAATTTCAAATGAGTTTATTTGAAATTTCCCACCTATTTTTCAGCACCTTAGGCTATAAATAGAGGTGCTTCCTTTGTAAAATTTAGATTTGATTTTATCTAAAGAAACTATACTCAAAATTGGAGTGAGCATTTGGAGAGCTTTTGAGCTTCTACTCTAGTCTTATCTTGAAGGACCATGGTTTCCTCAAGTGGCGGCTTGCACACTCATCTAGGAGCATCCATTCTTCTAGTGGCGTGATCATCCAACCATTCCTCCATCTTCATGAGCATTCTCTTCTCCTTCCTTTCTTCTTCTTCAATTTGTTCATGTAGCCTTGAGTTTTGAGTTGTTTTTGTTTTGGTTCCTTTAATTTTCCAGCACCTATTTTCTGTTTGCTTCTTAATTCTGTTCGGTACTTTTGTTTTTAATTCAATTCTGTTCGGTCTCTTCTTTTCATTCTCCTTTGTTGATTCAATTTGACAATATTTGGTTCATCCAAATGAGTTTGGGATTTGGTACTTGTTATTGGTGAGTTCTTGATTTTAGAACCATGATCCAACTTCTAAGAAAGTGCCTCTATATTTTCCAGCTCAAGGTGATTCCTCAAAGTGTCAAGAATCTTGTTCTATGTGGCTATTGGAATCACATCATGTGGTATCATGAGTCTTAGGTTCTTCTTGTTTAATTGTTGAGTTGTGTGCACTTTATTTTCAAGAGCTCTTTTAATTTCTTGCAATTTAAGTTTCTGTTTTAGAATTTTAATTGAGTTTTCTTGCTGTTTTTCTTTTGCTCCAAGTGTTTGTGGAAAGGTTTATGGCACTCATAATTCTTATGAGTATGGTTGCTCTTTTGGAATGGCATTATCCTTCCTAGAGTATACCTTAAGCTTCCTTTCACTTGTTACAATTTGTGTTGTGTCTTTTAATTTTTGAATCATGTCAAGTTTTGTCTTAGTCATGTTATTCCATATATGTCATTACTTCTAGTAGTACTTTTATTGTTTTGATTGTTTCTTGCTTTGGTGTCATATAATTTTCTGAATTGATGTTGATCCTTTGTGCATTTTCTTTTTAGAATTGAGTTCATACTTGTATTCTAGACCTATACAAGTTCCACTACATCATTTTCTATTATGTCTTTGCTAGTTCATCATTCTGTTTTTTTATTCCTATTAGGATTCCTCTGTTTCTGAAAAGAGTGCTTACTGTTTTTCCTTATTGCAACTGATTTACGTACTGTAAAATTCTGAAATTCTGGATTTGAGATATTCAAAGTGTTAGAAAAGAATAGAAAAAAGAATCATTCAAAAATATGAAGTACACAAAAAATGATAAATAAAATAAAAAAAGTGTACATTCCTGCCGAAAAAAATACGGTAATCTGGCAGTGATTTTAAAAAATTTATTTCTCTCAATTGGCTTACTGTTTTTAATTGATTCCAGTGACATTTTTGAGTTAACATCTTGAAGTTTCTGTGGTATAAATTTCATAATCCAGTTCGCTCTACAACGTTCCAGTTAAATCAGTGAATATCAAACACAGTTTGCATAAAAAAAAAAATTTTTTCCAGTAGCTAAATTTTTTGTTTTCTTCATCTACTCTAGAACTTTTCCTTAAGTATTCTTTTGTGTGCCTAATTTTCTCATTGAGTTCTTTATTTTCTTGATTGTCTTTCATTCTTACTCTTTGAGTTTGTCTTACATATAGTTTTCCTTTTGCAATTACCTTTCCTTGCTTATACCTTTTCTTGTTTGTCTTTATTGTTTCTTTGGTTTTGTGGTGGTTTGCTCTTAAGATTGGTGTGCTTGCTTTGACATATTTCATTTGAGGATTCCAAGGCCTCAAGATCAGATTGGTGCAAGAACATTATTTCTTTGAGAGTGATCTCTTTTTTCAGCCTCATTTCACTTCGGCAGTTTCATTGCCAAGCTCACTGTTTTTGCTAATTTTGTTTCTTAACTTGTTTGCTGTTTTTGTGTGTTTGCTGTTTTTTATTTGCAAAATGGCTGGCTATTCAAGTGGTGCATCTTACAAACAGCATTCTCCTTCCAAAGCTTCAGTCCTTGGTGAAGAAGAACATAGAAGAAGGAGGCATCACCATCATTCTCATGAAGAGAGCTATAACCGTGACCAAAGATATCACCAAGTGTTCAACATTGCTTGTAAAAAAGTCCCTAGTTTTAATGGTGATAGTGATCCTAATGTGTATTTAGATTGGGAGACTAAGGTTGACCATTATTTTCATGTGTATAGGGTCCAAGATGACGATAAACTTAGGATAGTTTCTTCATCCTTTGTGGGCTATGCCAAAGAATGGTGGCATAAAATTGTAATGGACATTATATATCGCAAGAAACCTCCCGTGGTTTCTTGGAATGCTTTGAAAGAGTGTATGCGCGCGAGGTTTGTTCCTCCTTCTAGGAAGGAACACTTGTTGAAGTTCCAAAGGCTTCCTCAAGGACATAGGATGATAGAAGACTACTTTCAAGATTTTGAAACAACTTTGACTAAAATGAATATGCATGCTAATGAAGAGTCAAAGATAAAATGGTTTGTACGTGGTTTGAGAAGAGATATTAGAGAACTTATAGAATTAAATGAGTACTCTTCTTTAAAGAAAGTGTTTCGCCAAGCCATCAAGGTGGAATCCTATCTTTTGAAATCAACTTTCAAAAATACTCATGATGATGATTTCTACAACTCTTCTAGGAAGGATGCCCACAAAATTTTTACTCAAAATTCTCCTTCCAATTTTTCCAAACAAACCATGTTTCCAAACAAAGTTTCTACTACAAATCTTTCTACTCCTAAGTCACCTACCAAAACTTCAAATATCAAATGTTTTAAATGTTTAGGTTTTGGGCACATAGCTCTTCATTGTCCACAAAAGCAAATCTTAAAGATCAACAAGGTAAAACAAGACCTAACTCACCCACCTACCACAAGTAAACAAGAAAAAGACAAAGAAGGCCAAGTTGACATGGGTCTTATCCTTTCACCTCCAAGGTGTTTTCCTTCCTTATCTTTTTCATTACCCAAGGTTCCTATTTCACCACCATCTTGGTTAAAAAATGTTAGGGATGATTTGTTCATACCTCCTAATGGTTGTCACCATTTAAGAGGTCTTTTTCCAAAACATCACATCATTCCCAAACAAATTTTTCCAACTTGGTCGATTTATAGAACCTCCTTTTCTGAAATCCCATTATTTACAAATGCTAAGTCATGTTTACATTTTTCTTCCACTTTTAATTGTAAAACTAAACTGACTTTGTTATATGCAGGGATTCAGAATTCGTGGACGAATTCTCTCCAACTCGAGGAGTATGATGAGAATCAAATAAAGGAGGTTTTTATTAATGGAGGAAGAGGACATCCACCCTCACATTTGAAGTTCTTCCTTCTAGTCTTCTCAAAATTAAAAGAAGACATAAAATAAAGATGAGGCCCAAGCCCAAAGCCCAAGCCCAAGCCCAAGAAGGCCAAAGCCCAAAGAGCCCAAGTCCATCCCATGAGGGGCAAGGCCAAGCTTTGAAATACTCTTGTATAGTTTTAGGAGGTGTGGTTATTAAATAAAGGTGTGTGAAAATGTAAAATAAAGTCACATTGTCCATGTGACTTAGGAGAGTGGTGTATGTGTAGTTTTTGGGAGGTGTCATAGTAGAAAAAGGTCACACCTCCCATGTGACTTGTTTTTGGTGGGAATTTCAAATGAGTTTATTTGAAATTTCCCACCTATTTTTCAGCACCTTAGGCTATAAATAGAGGTGCTTCCTTTGTAAAATTCAGATTTGATTTTATCTAAAGAAACTATACTCAAAATTGGAGTGAGCATTTGGAGAGCTTTTGAGCTTCTACTCTAGTCTTATCTTGAAGGACCATGGTTTCCTCAAGTGGCGGCTTGCACACTCATCTAGGAGCATCCATTCTTCTAGTGGCGTGATCATCCAACCATTCCTCCATCTTCATGAGCATTCTCTTCTCCTTCCTTTCTTCTTCTTCAATTTGTTCATGTAGCCTTGAGTTTTGAGTTGTTTTTGTTTTGGTTCCTTTAATTTTCCAGCACCTATTTTCTGTTTGCTTCTTAATTCTGTTCGGTACTTTTGTTTTTAATTCAATTCTGTTCGGTCTCTTCTTTTCATTCTCCTTTGTTGATTCAATTTGACAATATTTGGTTCATCCAAATGAGTTTGGGATTTGGTACTTGTTATTGGTGAGTTCTTGATTTTAGAACCATGATCCAACTTCTAAGAAAGTGCCTCTATATTTTCCAGCTCAAGGTGATTCCTCAAAGTGTCAAGAATCTTGTTCTATGTGGCTATTGGAATCACATCAGGTTGATTCCATGATAGCAGAGACGAAAACTCACTTCTAAGAATTTTTGCAAGAGATGGTGCAAGAGATATTGCAAGAGATGTTGCAATTGGTTGTTCTTGATGGAAGAAATCTGCACCTGATTTTATAGCAGAAAGAGAATCAATTGAATTTAATTTTATTTAATGGTTACCTGATTTTCAGAGAGAGGACTTGACTATGTTCTGCACAGAAAATGTCAGAAAAAGCTGAAAATCACATGGTCTTCACATGTGATCTTTGACTAGTCATTAAGGCTCTTGAATTTCCAAGATTTTGGAATATATTCCTTTATGACTGTTGTAACTTCTTTCTGATCATGCTCAGCTTTCAACACAGATCCTTTGACCAAGATTCTCCCTTTGAAATTGATCCGCAACAGATAGAATTTCAAAAAGCAATCAAATCAATTTCTTCACAGTGTTGTCATACTCAAAACAATCTGTTGTTTCGAAGAAACAATCAGTTGTTTTTCTACAGCAGTTAAAAACTTGATTTTGAAATTTTTAACCATAAACAGAAACAGATTAAAGCACATGACATTGATTAAAAGAAAATTAATCATAAGAAAGAACATTGAAACATAAATTTAGAACAAATAAAGGAAGGTCTTATCCTTGTGTTGTTTCTTCAATGAGCCAATTGCTTGTTGATCAAGAAAACTTCTTTTTACTGTTTTGACCTTTTTCATAGCATTGATACAACTTCAATGACTGCCTTTTTCCTCAATAGCTTGATCAGATGGCTCAGTTCTTCTTTTTCTCTTCATTTTTCCTGCATAAACAAATTCAATTTGCAAGATTTGGTCCCCTTACAAATTTGGGTCCTTTTGGCTTTTCTTTGTTGTTAGAAACATCACATCCCTTAGGAATCCATTTCATAAGACCTTTAGGAACACAATATTTTCTAATTTTACAGAATCTAACAGAGTGGCCTTTCTTCATGCAGTAAAAGCATGTAACAACCGGTTGTTTCGTCTTAACAATCGGTTGTTTTTCTGATTTTCTTAGAAAACTTTTTGAAAATCTACCTTGCTTGTTTTGTGGATTGAAGCCTAAACAAGCCTTTCCAAAAACACAGCTTTGAGATGCCAAGACATTCTCAAAGTTTGATTTCCCTTTTGAAAGCTTGTCCACAGTTTCAACAAGATAGTGAACCTTTTTCTCAAGATGTTCACAATTTGTGCAAATGAGAGTATCACACTTGCAAGAGGCATTTTCAAAATGATTTTCCAGTTTTTCAAAATCACTTTTTGCTTTTCTCATATCCTCTTCAAGTGATTTAACTTTCTTTTCAAGCCCACTGTTAAGATCTTTCAATCGGTTGTTAGAAAGAACCAATCTATTAGCTTCATCATGTGTTTCTTAAGCACACGAACTTACCTCACTTGAACTGCAAGAATCATCATCATCCTCAGCTACTAAGCATATGTTGGCTTTTTCATCTTCACTTGATGAAGAACTTGATGATGACACCTCATTTTCATCCCAAGCAATGTAGGCTCTTTTTGTCTTGCCTTTCTTCTCCTTGTAGCTTGTCTTTTTCTCTTTGCTCTTGTTGGGACAATTTGCCTTTATGTGACCTTGCTCACCACAACCAAAACAAGTATAGTTATTTGAATTAAATTCATTAGGTTTCTTGTTTCCATACCTATCCTTGTTGTTGTCTTTGTTGCGGTTTCTCTTTAGAAATTTGCTGAATTTTCTTGACAGCAAACTAAGATTTTCCTCATCACTTGAATCTTGCTTTCCCTTATTTTTGGATGCTTTCAAGGCTATGCTCCTTGTGTGCTTATCTTCACTTTCTTGAACATTGAGTCTATTCATCTCTAGCTCATGTTCCCTAACCTTTCCAAACAAAGAAGCAACACTTAATGATGTTAGATCTTTGGATTCAGAAATGGCAGTTACCTTTGGTTGCCATGCTCTATCAAGACATTTCAAGATCTTGATATTCAGCTCTTCTTTGTCAAACGTCTTGTCTAGGCTCATAAGGTGGTTGATGATGTGTGTAAACCTTTTCTGCACTTCAGATATGGTTTCTCCTTTAAGCATTCTAAACATCTCATACTCTTGGATGAGAGCATGCTTTCTAGCTCTTTTCACCTCATTTGTTCCTTCATGAGTGACTTCCAAAGTATCCCACATTTCTTTTGATGATTTGCATTGTGAGACCCTAAAAAACTCATTAGAATTTAAAGCAGAGGTTATAATATTTTTGGCAATGCAATCAAATTTGGCCTTTTTACTTTCTGCATCAGTCCATTGAGACCATGGCTTCTCAATGACAGAACCATCTTTTTCAAACTTTGGGATAAAAGGACCATTTTCAATTGCATCCCAAATTCCTTTGTCAAGAGATTCCATAAATATTTTCATTATAACTTACCAAACTGGTAATTCAAACCACAAAACAAGGGTGGTCTGTTTATTGAGGCACCTTCCCCAAACGGTAGTCTATCAGCCATTTTAAAAGATTTTAGGATCAACTTGAATGACTTACAAGAACCAAGCTCTTGATGCCAATTGTTAGAAAAGATGGCTTTAAACTAGAGGGGGGTGAATTGTTTAAAGGGGTTTTCGCAAACTTTTGAAAGCTATAATGAATTTATTTCAGAAACCAATTGATTCAGCAATTCAGTTAGCCAAAACAGCAAGCAAAAATTGTAATACTAGAAAAAACAATCGGTTGTTTATATCAGCAAAGAACAAACAAACTGAAATTAAAGAGTTAGGGATAGAGATTTTGTACACAGTTGTTTATACTTGTTCACTCCAAACCAGAGCTACATCCAGTCTTCTCAGAAACCCTGAGGATATCCACTAAGCAACCACACCTTGATCACTTACACAACAACCAAGAGAATGACCTTGAAAACCTCAAGAAACACACTCTCCTTGGCCAACACTAAGATTGTTGATCTTGAACACCTCAAGAACACACAGCCAATCTCAGCAAAACACACAAATGAATTGTTCAACAGTTTACAAAGATTACACTTGTTACAGATGAATATCTGAAATCAATACAAGTAGAATCCTATTCCAGCACCTTTGATCAATCTCTCAACTCTTAAGCAATCTCTGAACTCTTTGAAAAACTCTTAGTTAAAAAACTTTGTCTCAAGATTCTTAATCCTTAAAAACAGTTTTTCAGAATATATTCAAGAATATAGTTTGTTATCAAATCTTAACAAACTCTTAATTGCATTCAAAATAGATTGGTCAAATCAGTTAATGACTGGAGCGTATTCAGTTAAAGCATTTAAAGCTCAGTCAAAGAAAACAATTTTTCTGTTATGGTTTCAAAACAAACAATCGATTGTTTCCTCGAATCAATCGGTTGTTTTGTTACTTAACAGATTTCACCATTCAAAAACAGTTTTCAAACTTTCTCAAAACACCTAAGTATAAACAATCGGTTGTTTCGACAAAACAATCGGTTGTTTCAACTTAGTTTGAAAAACATTTTACTTTGATAAAGATTGAGATGCTAATTGCTTGAGATTTAATCTAAGGGTGGATTACAATATTAAACTACCCCAGAACAAAGCTTAAACCAGCACAGCAACACACAGCAAAGCAGAGGCTTCAACATCCTTCAAAGGATTTGGATTCTTCAAAACATTGAACACCACTTGGTTCAACATTCCCCACTCTCATGCACCTTCAAGGCACCCATACTTCCTAGGAAGGCCTTGCTCATCTCCTCCACAAGCTTCCGCAATTTCATCACCAAAACACAAAGAAGAGCTCATAGGAATGCCATCAAACGCCTTCCCTTTTCAAGCTTCGAAAGGGAGCTTCTGACAGAGATAAACGTGGCCCCAGCCCAGCTACACCCCAATCCCTTCTTTACTAACCTCAACTCTCTATCTCTGTTTATGCTGCTTCTTCTTGCGTACTTTACAAACTAATTCTTATACTAATTTCATGGCATGCTTGACTCACAACTCTTTCTCTCTGGTGCAGACATGATGCTAGGTGCTGAGAAGCGGAAAAGGTTGGCCAAGGTCTTGTCCGTTCGTGGCAAGGCCACTTCTGGTGGGGCTGGTACCTCTACACAACCAACCCCTGATGCTTCCACTACAACCTCTCCTACTTCCCATGCCCAAACCGTACCAACACCTGCATCCCCACTACCTCACCCTCACCTTCCATCTCCTCAAACCATCCAGAACCCCCCTTCTCCTCATGCTACACAAATCCCTACCTCACCACTCCCAATCTCGGCTATCCCCTTGGTCGCGGTTAGGACTTCTCCTTCCCTAAACGCCCCGGTCAAAGGCAAAGGGGTGGTGATAGTTCACTCAGATGATGAGGAGGACTCTGCTGAAGGACCTGTCTTCAAGAGAAGAAGGACCACCACCGTGGCTGCTTCCCACTCTACCTCGAACAAAAATGCTGAGTATCTGAGGGAGCATCCTCCAAGTGCCTCCACACCCCCAAACTATATGGCTCTTGGGGAGGGAGTTGAGACTGCCCCAGAGATCACTCCTGAACCTGCTCCAGAGCTTCCTCGGGTCGTCCAACACATGCTAAAGGGTTTCCAACAAGTGCCCCCGGAAAGCCCAGCTAACGAGGCTGTAGTGGAGAGTGCCGCTTATTGCCTTGGGGAATTCTTTTCTCGTGCCAGCTCTTGGCGGCATCAAACTGAGACTAGGGCCAGGGAGTACCGGGCTCTTGCTGATGAGCTGGCACTGGTAAAGGAACAAATGAACGACCAAGCCCGTCGTTGGTTCAACCAAGAGGTTGCTCTGCAAGAGGCCCTGAAAGTGGTGCGAAAAGTTGAGGAAGCAGCTAACAAGAAGCTTCATGAAGCGGGCCAGACATACACTAAGCTTCTGACCAAGGTGGTGCCCCTTCATGAGGAAATTGTTGAACTGAAGGCCGCCGCTGCTACCTCCAAAACCAAGATGACCACCCTTGAGAAATGTTGTGTTACTCAAGAGGTGAATCTGGGCAAGGTTGAGGCTGATCTTGCCGCCAAGAATGAAGCCTTTGACATAATGAAGGCTGAACTTACCAAGCAGCTTGTAGAGAAGGTTGGGGCCTTGGCAGACATGGAGAAAGAACTGGCTTCCCAAGCTGAACGCTCCCAAAAGGTCGAAAAGAAGCTCCTCGACGATGCTGCGGATGCCTTTGCTGCGGATGCCTTTGCTGTAGGGTTTGAGGAAGTTGTGTCTCAGGTAGTCTGCGAACACCCTGAGATGGATGTCTCAAACTATGCCCCTGCCAACCACGTCGTCGAGGGGAAAGTCGTGCCAAGGGACTTCTCTGAAGACAACTAGCTTTACCCTTTCTATAACTTTACAACTCTGTTACTTATTTTGTACATTCTGGCAGTCAACCTGTACTCTTTAACTTTAAACGTTTACTTCTGTTTGCGCTTATTCCCTACTTCGACGATGTTTCTGTTATTTACCTTTGTTTCTCTTTGCTTAGCTTACTTTTCTTTCTCGAACTGTAGGTAGCACGCGCTTTTCCTTCTTATCTTTTCTACTAAGACAAACGCGCATACCTTTCGCTTGTTCCCGATTCCTTCTTCTTCCTAACTCATGGGAATTTCTTAACTTGATCTTCAATTGACCTTCGTGTCCCTGAAGCGCCTACCCCCGAAGGCGTTACTGGCCTCAACATCGCTCAAAGGCGAAGGAGGACTTATCTTGGTCGAAGCCTACTTACTCGTACTTGATGCCCACACTCGAGGAGAGGCCTGCTGAAAGCAGGGCCATTTCGTCCTCAGTGTGTGTGTCTAAACACCGGGACAAGAGTTGCACTTGGTGCCCACGCCCGAGGAGAGCCCTGCTGGAAGCAATGCCATTTCGTCCTCGGTGTTTCTAAACACCAAGGCAACCAGTCCTTATCTCTTGCACTTGGTGCCCACGCCCGAGGAGAGGCCTGCCAGGAAGCAATGCCGTTTCGTCCTCAGTATGTCTAAACACCAAGGCGGTCAGTGTACTTGGTGTCCACTCCCAAGGAGAGGCCTGCCGAGAAGCAGTGTCGTTTCGTCCCCGGTGTGTCTAAACACCAAGATGACCAGGGACTTGGTGCTTACGCTCAAGGAAAAGGTGTCCCGAAGGATTGCACTACTCTTATCCGGCGTGTATCTTCACCAAGGCACCTGACTCTCCACTGCTCCGAACTTCCTTTCTGTCCTTGGTGCCCACGCTTGAGGAAGGTGCCCCCGTGTCTCCCCTCGAGATGTCTAAACGCCAAGGTGGTGGGTTCGTTTCTTACTGAATCGCGTTATCTCTTTTTAGCGTTTCTTTACATCGTAATAAGGAAAACCTCAGACAATGTAGGCTCAAACTGGTTTTTACTTGGGTGACCTCATTAAAAAACCCCGAAAGGGAAAAAGAGTGTCCCCTTAAACTGTACACTGCATAGAGTTTTTAACTGAAATAAAACTTCAAGTTTGCCACGTTCCAAGTGCGTGGGATGGGGCCTCTGATGGAATTCCTATGAGCTCTTCTTTGATTTGATGATGATGGGTGCGGAAGCTTGGTGGAGAGAGTGGAACAAAGCCTTCCTAGGAAGTGTGGATGCTTTCAAGGTGCAAGAGGAGTAGTGAAGGTTGGAGTGGTTCGGCCATCTCCATTTGAGGGTGAAGAGTGAAGACTAAAAACCTAATTCTAGAGAGAATTTGGCAAGGGAGTAATTTGAATGGCACTTGGGCAGTATTTCATTACTCAAAATAGTCTTGCAAATACATGAGCAAAAAGCCCTCTTATTTATAGTGTTTAGAGGGCTGGAAATTCAAAAGAAAGTGGAGGGTAATTCAAATGAGAAGCATTTGAATTTGGAGCCAATTCCTAGTCACAAGGAAAGTGTGACTTGGTTTCTTTTTTTTGGCACCTCCTAAATCTACACCTACACCTTCTTTTTATGTCACATGGAAGGTGTGGCTTAGCTTTATACATTTGCACCTCTTATATTTATATCTACACCTCCCTTTATGTTCTACTAAAAATACTCAAAAGTAATTACAAAAGAAAGACATCCAATGATGCTTAGTTGGCCCATATCTTCTATTTGTTGGGCTTGAGTTGAAGCTTGAACTTGTATTTGGGCTTGGGCTTTTTCTATCATGGGCTTGGGCCTCTTCCATCAGCCTCACTCCAGAGTCTCAAGCTTATATGACCCGTTCCCCCGAGCTTCGGTTACTCTAAAGGGCCCGGTCCACTTGGGGGATAACTTGTTTTCCAACTCATCCACTTCGAACTATCGGGGCTTCACCTTGGAGCTGTACTGGTGCTCTACTCTTCTCTTCACAACCTCAGCCTTTATTCTTGCTTCTTCTCTGGCTTCGTCCAATAGATCAAGATTCACCCTCCTCTCCTCGTTGGACTCTTCAGCCACAAAGCTCTGGAAACGCGGCGAGCTCTCGTGAATTTCTATTGGGATCATCGCGTCTAATCCGTATACTAAGCTCAATGGCATCTCCAAGGTGGAAGATTGGGGCGTGGTGTGATAAGCCCACACTATCCTGGGCACCTCCTCCACCCAAGTTGCTTTGGCTTTCTCAAGCCTCCTCTTCAACCCCCTTAGTAGTATTCTGTTGGCAGACTCCACCTGCCCGTTTTTCTGAGGGTGCTCGACAGATGCGAGTACCTGCTTGATGCCTACCTCTGTACACAGCTTACCCAACTGTTGGCTTGCAAATTGAGTACCATTATCTGAGACAAGGCGCCTCGGTACACCGAAGCGACACACAATGTTCCTCCAGACAAAGTGTTGTACCCTGTGTGCGGTAATCTGCGCCACCGGCTTTGCTTCTATCCACTTCGTGAAGTACTCAATAGCAACTATCAAGTACTTCATCTGCCTTATTACTAACGGGAAGGGCCCCAGAATGTCAATTCCCCACGTGTGGAAGGGCCATGGGCTGTAAATTGAGCTCAGCTCTTCTGGGGGTTCCTTGTGCCAGTCGGCATGCAGTTGGCACTACTTGCACCGATGGGAGTACCTTATGCAGTCCTCAC
This sequence comes from Phaseolus vulgaris, assembly GCF_000499845.2. Classification (NCBI taxonomy): domain Eukaryota; kingdom Viridiplantae; phylum Streptophyta; class Magnoliopsida; order Fabales; family Fabaceae; genus Phaseolus; species Phaseolus vulgaris. Next base: position 72,281 of record NW_027174102.1, read on the forward strand.
CGTTGGCCAGTAGAAACTTGCGCGCACTACCTTGGATGCTAAAGATCTTCCTCCCACGTGGCTCCCGCAGATTCCTTTGGGGAGCTCAGACATTATCCTCGTGCACTCATCCCCACTCACGCATGTCAAAATCGGGTGCGTGAACCCGTGTCTGAATAGTGCCCCATCAACGAGGGTGTACCTCGCAGAATTTCGTTTTATCTTCTTGCCCTACTCGGGCTCTGCTGGAAGTATCCCATCAGCGATGTAGCGTTTATAGGGCATCATCCATGTGTCCCCTTCTTCCAGGGCGCACACCTGCATGGGGTCCTTCTCTTCTGGCGAGGTCGGGTAGACGCTTATACTAGGAGCTCTCGTCGTGTCCTGCGTCAAGGACCGATGACTCCTCGACCTTCCTTTGAATGCACTGATCTGAAGGACGTCCACCCTGTTATCCGCCACAAACGTTCGCGACGTTTTGAGGGTCTCCTGGATGACCGTCCTCTGCCTTCCCCCCTTGCCTGAGCTGGCCAGCTTGGCGAGCAAGTCAACACGGGCATTCTGCTCTCTTGGGACGTGGACTAACTTGAACTCCACGAACGCCCCTTTCAGCACTTGGACATACTTGAAATATGCAGCCATTTGTGGATCCTTGGTTTGGTACTCCCCGGTCACCTGCCCCGTGACCAGCTGCGAATCACTCTTCGCCTGCAGGCTCCGCGCACCTATCTCTTTGGCTAACAGCATCCCAGCTATTAAGGCCTTGTACTCTGCTTGATTATTACTTGCCTTGAACGTAAACTTCAGGGCCTGCTCGACCAACAAATCGTTTGGCCCCTCTAGGACCACTCCGGCTCCACTCCCTTGCTGATTCGAGGACCTATCCACCGAGAGCACCCACTGGGAGCCAACCTCTTCCTCTTGCTGTGTGCTCCCTGGCGAGAGCTCCGCCACAAAGTCCGCGTACACTTGTCCCTTGATGGACCCCCTGGGCTCGTACAGAATGTCAAACTCGGATAGCTCCACCGCCCAGCGGACCATCCTCCCCGCGACATCTGGCTTTTGTAACACCTTCTGGATGGGGAGGTCCGTCATTACCACCACCGTAAAGCTTTGGAAGTAGTGACGGAGCCTCTTGGCCAAGAACACCACCGTCAGGGCCGCCTTCTCCAAAGATTGATACCTCGCCTCCGGCCCTTGCAGGACCTTGCTTACGAAGTATATAGGTTTCTGGGTCTGGTCCTGCTCCTGAACCAGCACAACACTAATCGCCCACTCGGTTACCGCAAAGTATAATCGGAGGGGCACGCCTGTCCGTGGCTTACAAAGCACGGGAGGAGCAGCTAGATACTCCTTGAACTTGAAGAGTGTCGCCTCGCACTCCTCGGTCCACACGAACCTGCTGCTTCTCTTCAAGCACTAGAAATAAGGGTGCCCCTTGTCTCCTCCAGCGGACACGAACCTGGACAAAGCGGCCATCCGCCCCGTCAACTGTTGTACCTCCTTCACCGAGGTGGGACTCTTCATTGCCAGGATCGTTAAGCACTTGTCGGGGTTCACATCTATCCCCTGTTAGGTGAGCAGAAACCCCAAAATTTACCCGCTTCAACCTCGAAGACACACTTCTCAGGGTTCAGCTTGAGGCGGTATTTAGCTATTGTGGCAAATAGCTCTTCCAGGTCAGCTGTGTGTCGCACCCTCTCTTGGGAGGTCACCACCATATCGTCTATGTAGGCCTGCACGTTCCTACCCAACATGGGTGCAAGGACCTTATCCATCAATCTTTGATAGGTGGCGCCTACATTCTTCAACCCAAATGGCATCACCTTGTAGTAATAACAACACGTCTCGGTCATGAACGTCGTTTTGCACTCGTCACGGGGATGCACCTTGATCTGGTTATACCCCGAAAACGCATCCAGAAAGCTCAACATCTTACAGCCTGAGGCACTGTCCACCAATGCGTCGATGCTAGGCAGGGGATACGAATCCTTGGGGCGCGCCTTATTCAGGTTAGTGAAGTCCACACACATCCTCCACTTCCCGTTCGCCTTCTTTACTAAAACCACGTTGGCCAGCCACTCTGGGTACTGGATCTCCCTGATGTGGCCAGCGCTCAACAGCTTTTTGGTATCTTCCTGTACGACGAGGCGCCTTTCCTCGTTGAACTTCCTCCTCCTCTGTCGCACAGGTTGGACCTTGGGGTCCATGGTGAGATGATGGCATAAAAAATCCGGGTCGGTGCCGGGCATTTCCGAGATGGACCATGCAAAGGCGTCCAGGTGACGTGAGATTACTTCCGCCACCTGGTCCTGCTCTTCTCAACTCAGCAGTCGTCCCAGTTTAAAGGTCTTACCACCGATCTGCCTCTCCACCACGTTCTAGACCGGCTCAGGACGCCTATCCCGAGCGTTCTCCACGCGAGCTATGCACTCGCGACTTTGCTTTCCAGATGCTGCCTTGGTAGGCGCTTACCCCATGGACAATGCCCCCGCGGGCGTCTCCTCCATGGGTATTGCCTCCGCGGGCGCCTCCTCCACGTGTACTGCCTCCACGGGCGCCTCCTCCACGGGTTCTACCTCCATGGGCGTCTCTGCCATGGTGGGCGTTCCACCACCATGAACACACCCCTCTTTGTTTTCAGGCTATTTTCATAGCAGTTCTTTGCTTCCTTCTGATCAAATTTAATCACGATCACTCTACCACTAAGATCAGGCATTTTCAGCTTCATGTGTCGTATACACGACACCCCTCTCAGTCTGTTCAATGTCGGTCTCCCCAGCAAAATGTTGTACGCCGAATTGGCGTTCACAACCAGATACGTTATACTCTCGGTGTGTGATGTGGTGCCATCCGTGAAAGTCGTCCTCAGCTCTAGATAGTCGCGCACCTCCACTTGGTCCCCTGCGAAACCATACAAGCACCCTATATACGACCTCAGCAGATCAGGGGACAACTGCAACTTGTTGAAGGTGGACCAGAACATCACGTCCGCCGAGCTGCCCTGGTCCACAAGCACTCGGTGTACCCTCCTTCCCGCGGTCACGACCGAAATTACCACAAGGTCGTTGTCGTGAGGGACAACATCACGGAGATCAGCCCTCGTGAACGCAAGGTCGATGTCCAGCGGGTCGTCCTCTTCCTGCACAGCCACTGAATATACTGACCGCACGTACCTCTTGCGCTGAGAGGCAGTGCATCCTTCATCGGAAAAACCACCAGAGATTGTGTGTACCTCCCCATGGATAGGCATCTCATGGGCCTGGTCTTCTAATGGTGCTGCCAACTGATGGCCCAGAGCCAAACAGTTGGTGATCGGATGCCCGAACGCCTGAAGGACACCACGTGTCCTTGTGTGGTCCCAGCACCTTATCTGTCTTCGCAGGGACCATCAGCCTATATGCTTTGTTGGGCACAACAATGAGGTCCTTCAGCTCCACCACAAAGTTGTGTCTAACTGGCCTATTCTCCCCTGAGCGCCCCCTGTCCTACGGCTTCCTCGGCTTGTAATGGCGCTTCTTTTCTTGGCCTCTCTTCCCCGTCGCGGCCTCATTCACCCTTGCGGGCTGTGCGCGCGACGGTGCTCTAGGGCATTTATGGTGGGACCCGAGAGAGGAATCCATTAGAAGGTACTACAGGACAGGAAGAAGTTTATGTTAAAATCCACGGTCTCGGGCGTTGACTGGCCTCGGGCGTCTCCAGGATCAACATGATGAAGGCGTTTGAGGCGGGTTTGTAAGCCAGGGAGGTGTTCCCTCCTGATACCCACAGGTAAGGATAACCGTGGAGGAGGCGACACAATAGGAGGCGGCCCGGTAGGGGCGTGGAGGCCTCGGGCCTCGACATCCTAGACATCAATAATAGATAAAGATAGGTGGTCTTCATGCCATACCCCTAGTACAAAAAGGGAGAGACCTAACTGATGAAGGGTGTGTGCATGAGGTGTAGGGACGCGGCAGTACGCACCACCGTTGGAAAGCTACTAGGATAGAGACGATCCGTGAAGGGTCACGTCCCAGGAGGTGATCCGCATGCATGGCACGCAAGAAAGGCAGGGAACTCCAAGGGCGAGTGACTCAAAGAATGGGCGTATGAATTGGCACCCGTGTAGTCAACCCCGCGCGAGCTGTACTCTGGCAGGGCAATCTTACACACTGAGAAGTCCCTAAGATTGGGAAGAGTGTTGCTAAGGAGCGCCCACAGGATACGCAAGTCTCAGGCTGACACCTGGACAGGAACATCAGGAAGGTATATAAGGTTTTACGACAAACAAAATGAGGTACGTTTTCACACATCGAATGCACAAGTTAACTCAGTTTGAGAGAATTCAGTTACACATTTCTCTGGACATTGATCTTACGGTGTTCGGCAACGAGAAGTGTTTGGTGTTTCCTGTCCAATAGCTGACTTGATCGTCGGAGTGCAAACGGCCGCGAGGGTGCCATTTGTCTCTCTGTTTTAGGTGTTCACGGCGGAAGAAGGGGAACGTTGGAACAGAAGCGAAGGGGTTCTTAAAGCGCAATTCGTAGATACGCACGTAGGTGATCCAAGTCAGCCGGCCGGAACAGCTAGTAATACTAGTATTGCTAGTACAACTAGTAATACTAGTAATATTCTTCTACACTTAGATTTTTTTGATGAAATCTTTGGAGCTTGTCCATCAACTTCCTATTGTAGTAGGAGGGAATATGGTGACGTCTTAAGATCATTCCAATACTCTATAGGAGGGTCCTTATGAAGGCGCCTTTCTCTCTCAAGGGCAGCCCACCAATACATAGCATTACCTTGAAAGCTTAGGGTGGCTAAGGGTACTTTTCTTTCTTCACTCACACGGTTGCAAGCAAACAATTGTTCTACCTTCATCTCCCAATCTATATATACTTCTACATTTTCTTTTCCATAGAAATGAGGTAACTCTACCCTAACCTCCCTTGGACTTTCTTTTCTTTCCTTTCTAGCTCTCCTAGGGGGTGGTTGATAGTATTCATTAATTCTAAGGCTTTGTTCCCCAAAAAATCATTACCCCTAGACCTAGATGCATGAGAACTCTTTTTGGATTTGGTGTAATCATCTCTTTCTTTAACCATTTTCTACTCATCTTGTGTCAAAGCAAATTGAGCATCCCTTTCTTTTAGTAGGGTCTCATTTTGCATTTGTCTATATGAAAGTGCTTGAAAGTCTTGTGCTATTTTTTTCAAAAGAGATTTAACAGACTCTCCTTCACTTTCATTAGAACGAAGAGAATGAGAAGACATGGTTAGAGTTATGTGTTATACGCAATTTACCCCAAAAAAGATAAGTATAATGGAGGTAGATTCCCAGGAAAGGTAGGTGGATCACTTGGATCTCTTAAGTACCAAGTCTTTCCTAGCCAGAGTCTATCCCTTAAGAATTTCACAAATATTTTTCTAAGTAATTTACTTAGATCACAATTAAGAATGAAAAACACAATTTTATGTAAGAAATCAATGCAAAGCAATAAAACAATTAAGAGAAAATTGCTATCTAAAAAAGCTTGTCAACTAGGCGTTTCCTAAGGTGAGGCTTCTTGGCAGTTTGAACCTTGAAAACACACTCACCGACTAATGCATAATTAATCCAATAATTAATCAAGGTATAATGCAATTACAACTCAAAGAAATACATTGAAAAATTTGGATCACAATTGGTAGTAAATCCTATTCTATGCACTTCTTTCTTTTTGGTACTCCTTCTTTGTGTATGTGTTTAAGCTCACTTGTTGCTGCCCTCTTGCTCAACCTCCCAAGGATATTCAATTTGGTATTCAAATTTGCACCTACTAAGTAATAAAGCTCTCACCAAAGATGTTAGTTCCAAACTTATCAATGCACCTTTTTAGAATTTTACCACCAATCAAAGATGTTAACAAGAGTTAAAGCAATGAAACAAATCAATTTAGAATTGGACAACAACAAAGAGAGTAATTATAAGACACAACTTGAAAAAATATTGAATGAATATGACAAACAAACAAAATAAGGCACTCAACAAAAAGTGGCACACAATTTGAACCTAAAGAATGACACTAGAATTGGATTAATAAAACTAAAACAGTACTACTGGAATTTTGAGGTACCAAATGCGTCACTTAAAATATTTATGATGAGCTGTATAGTTCAAATTTGACTTTGAAATTTAAATCACAAACAGTTCAAGATCTTAGATAAATTTTGGCGTTGGAATCACACCAAAAAAATGCACTAATTAATTTTGATAAATTTTTCAAATCTGATGCCACTTCACCGTTTTTTTCTCGCCAGAATCGCACACTGATTGTATTTGATTTATCATTTTTTTTCTATTTTGAATTTTGCTTCACTTCTTTTTTTTTACTTTTTTCTAACACTTCAATCTGTTCAGATCCAGAATTTTAGAATTTTTCATAAACGGAATTAAATTCTGTAAACAAAAACAGCTAGCACAGATTCAACAAAAACAGAGGAACCCTAATCTGGATTTAAAAACAATTTTAAGAAACTTCAAAAACACAATAGAATTGATGTATAGGAACTTGTGTGGATCTAACACACATGTATGAACTCAAATCTAAAAATTAAAATGCACCAAAGGATTAAACACAGATTTATAAAATCAGACTCAAGTTTAAAATCAAACAACCAAAATTATCAAGAAAGGTATAAAATTGATGACAATTTAGGAGAAACATGACTTGATGAAACATATATGGATTCAAAAATCAAAATGACTCAAATCAACACAATATGAACCGATTAAAACATTAAGAAAGACTCAAATAAAGCAAATTTAAAACAACAACACAAAACTATATGGAATCTACACAAAATTGCACAAGGATTGCTCAAGAACAATTAAGCACAATGCACCAATTGGAATTTCCAAACAGCACACCAAATCAAATTAAAAATTCAAAAACAGCAAGACAATATGGAGATTAAGAACAACACGAAATCCAGAATCAAACAAAAAAATAAAAATGAAAAGAAGAAGGCACACTTAGCTGTTGAAGAACCGGGCTCTGATACCAAATGATGGAAGAGTGCCTTCATTCCGATTGGATTTTCTTGGTGGAGAGGTGCGAAAGCTTCATGGATTATAGCGGACAAAGAGCTCACTTAGAGCTTGTGGATTCCTTGAAGGTGAAGGATAGGTATGGAGAGTGATAGGTGAGGCCTAATCACTTGGTCTAGTGGAAAATTGAAGATAAAACGTCTATCCTAGAGAGGGTAGGAGACAAGACTGTAATTGGCACAAATTTGGCAGCAATTCACTCATTGATTAATCTTACAAAATGAGAGCCAAACACCTCAATTTATAGGAGAGAGGGCTGAACACTTTGGAGCTAAAAGTTTAAAATTCAAAATAAAACTCTGCAATGAGAAGGTGCCATGTGGAGTCATGCTTTCGATGTTTAGCTCACACCTTCCGTGCTAAATCCTTTCCACTCCTATGTTGCCATGTGGACATCCATGTGCTCCATGCCAAAGTATTTTCGTTCTCCAATATACCCTAGACGTTTTAGGGTTATATTATGCTCAAAGAAGCCCAATTGTTACCCTAACCGGTCACTTTTAACCCTAACTAGTCATATTTTACTATTGGCCCAAATACAAGCCCAAAAACCTATACTACTTGGCCCAAATATTTGGTCAAATTATTTTATGCTACTAGTGATGGCATTGAGCTCTTCTCTTTTACGATTTTTGGGTGGTTTGTGGAAACTTAATTGGTTGTAGGTGGATCAAGGCTCTCCTAGGAGGTGTGGTAGCCTTGGAGGTGCATGATAGGTAGGGAAATAGGATAGGTTCGGCCAGCACCCTTTGGTTGGTGAAAGGATTGAAGATTAAAGCCCTAAATCTAGAGAAATTTAGGCAAGGGAGTATGAATGACTCAAATTTGGCAGCATTTCAATACTCAAAATAAACTTGGATTTACATGAGGTAGGCTCCTCCTTAAATAGCCTAGGAGGACCGTAAATGCACATGTAAATGAAGGGAAAATGCTATCCAAATTACATGCAAATGTGAGCACATGGGAGCACATGGAAAATGTGAGCACATGGTGCACCTAGCTTTCACATGGCCGGATTTGCTAAGAGAAAAAGGAGGGAAAATGGAAAGTGATGGCACATGGAGGTAGGTTCTAGAATCCTTCCTTGTGTGTTTGGTCTAGAATTTACGCCCATTAGGCCTAGCTAATTGGGTCAGTCCTAAGTTTACTTAGAAATGGATATTTCTAATTAAACTTAGGTTTAGCCTTTTAAGTACCACTTTTCATGTTTCTTCACATTTACAAAATGACTTAAACTATGCTACTTTGACTAGAAGAGTAGGAAGAACTATCACACACTAGAGTCTATGACAAGCAAAAATGTGTCCTCTTGACCTCTCCTTGACCATGACTCTAGTGGTTGCCTCAATGTAGCATTTTAGTGGCCTCTCAAAGGATTGGTGCTGGGGCCTCTTCCATCAACTAGGCCCAATACATGGCCTATGAAACCCTAATCAACTTTATACAATTTATTTAAGTTTGAAGTAATTGTTCTGAAGTAGACTAAAGTCTCATCGTTCATATATGCATGTTTGAATTCATTGTTGGATATTTTAGTTTTTATCATTTTGAATGTAATGTATATTTATATTTTCTTTTGAACTTTTAATTATGATTTGTCTATTAATTGTTATATCATATTTATTTGTGATAACTAAACACTATCAAAAGACCTTTTTGTTCATTTCACATATTCTTGATTGGTTCCTTTATTCACAAATGTGTATCAAAACCTTAGCTAGGTAGTGCCTTATTGTTCAGTGTTGTGTTTGTGATTATTTGTCTATTATTTTATTCTTCTATTGATTTATTATGCAGGATTTTTGGTGGTTAGTTGATCTAGCCAGCCTAACAATAAATATGTTTCTACTTGGGTCAAACGACCAGTCTTGGACGACATCTCCTATGCATATTTTGATGCACAATTCATATATCTTAAGGACAAAGGGGTGCAGAGGAGTTGAACGAACATCTGGTGCAGTTCTAAAGGTCCTTGTTGTTTTGGTTCTTGCAGACTTTTATGGACACGATTTTGTCTGTGGACATAAGTGGTATCGAATGTAATGTACATAGATTATTTGCAGCCTTTTGGTTAGGAAGGGAGGAATTAGGGGTTGGACATATTTTTTGTGGGTGTTATGATAGGTGTTTGAGTTTTGGTGTCTAGGTGGACTTTTATTTGTAATAATATTTCTTTTTCTATTTTTTTCATTTTACTTTGTACACAGGTTGAAGCACCCTCAAGGTTTCAATATTCAATAGAATTTTTATTTAAAATATTTTTTGTTACTCATAATTTCTGATAATGATAATAAAATATTTGTCACATAAAATTTGATATTAAAATGGTTGTTTTATATATTTGTGATAGCTCATTATTATCACTATTACATAGAATATACTAGTGACAATTCAATTATCACTATTGTCTTATACATTTGTGGCATTACACTATTGTCACTATTACGTAAAATTATTAGTGATAATTATTTTTGTCACAATTAAACGTAATTTTAGTGACATTTAAAATTATTGTCACAAGTACAATAGTGACATGAGTTGATGGAAGAGGCCCAAGCTTAGGCCCTAGTTCAGGCCCAACAACTAGGTCCATGGCAAAGAGGATTCAAGAAGATTGGGACTCTACTACTGATGGCAGAGAAACTTTTCTCTACATGTTCAAAGACCCCTCAAAGGATCACAAGGAGTATAGCCAAGCCATGTGAGTTGCGCATCAACTAGTATCTTTGTTTTGTAATTTCAGTAGAGTAGGGTACATTTAGCATAATAGGAGGTCATGGATTTCCTATGAGCTCTTCTTGGATGTTTGCTAAAGATGGTGCGGAAGCTTAATGGAAGAGATGAACAAGGTCCTCCTAAGAGGTGTGGTGACCTTGAAGGTGCATGAAGAGTGTGGAAATGGGGAGGTTCGACCAGCCCCTTTGAAGGTGGTGAAATGAAGATTAAAACCTAAAAGTTAGGCAAGGAGTAATGTATGGCACAAAATTGGCAGCATAACAATACTCTATTCAATCTTGAAAATACAAGGTGTAGGCTCCTCCTTTTATAGGCTAAGGAGAACCAAAATACAACCCTAATGCTAAACAAAATGAAATGCAAATTACATCCAAAGACTAAAGGCACATGGCCGACCCTAGCCTAAAGATTCCTTCTAGAAAACATACCAAATCTTAACAAATCTAGGTTAAAACCTTATGAAACAAATTTGTGCTATTTACACCACAACTAATACCAAGCTACCCTTAATGGGCCTTCATGTATCATACACAAATCTTCATGGATTCGCTTGGCCATGGACCTCGCAATTTGGTCCTAGACGCTCCTTCCATTGGCCTAGACGCTCCTCTCCTTTGGCCTAGACGCTCATCCCTTAGCCCTAGACGCTCTTGGTTTGGCTTTGGATGCTCATGTCTTGGCTCTTGTGTTTCTTGTGAGGTTGTCCTTGGCCCTCTTCCATCATCCCCTCCCTCTTGAAAAGGATTTGTCCTCAAATCCAATGCTTTTTCTTCAGTTAGGGTGATGGTTGTGGCTGGATGGTGTCCATCATCTCCTCCTTCTTGAGAAGATCTATCCTAAGATCTACAGACTTGATCTCGAATAGCAGCCTCTTGCTTCGTCAAGGTGTGTCCTCCCGGATCAAAGGTCCATCTATGGGAATCTTGAAACAAAGCAAAGGAGTTAGTGTGAGCATTTGGAGAAAACTTAATTGTGTGAAGTTGCCATTTTTGTTTTTCTTTTGTTTTTGGAAACTTCTCACAATATTTCCCCTTTGATGGTTGACTGTGTCCTCTAATTGATTGCATTCTCATGGAGCTCTTCTTGGATGTTGTGAAAAATGGTGCGGAAGCTATGGATTGAGATGTGCAAGATCCTCCTAGGAGCTATGGTGATCTTGAAGGTGCATGATGTGTATGGAAAAAGGGAGGTTCGGCCAGCCCTTGGATAGATGGTGAAGATGAAGATTAGGTCCTAGAAACTAGGCAAAAGCAATGTATGGCACAATGTTGGCAGCATAACATTACTCTCATTAATCTTGCAAATACAAGTGATAGGCTTCTCCTTTTATAGGTTAAGGAGGTCGTAAATGTTAAGCTAAGAGAAGATGAAATGTAAGCCAATTGAAATGGAAATGTGAGGCACATGGGCACATGGGTGCACATGGCTTCACAAAATCGTCCCTTGATTAGTGAAGGCTTCTAGAAACCTTTAGCTAATCAAGGTTAACTTATCCTTAATTCTAATGTGCAGAAAAATAAACATTTGTCCACATGGCTATGCTATTTACACCCCAATTAAAGCTAAACTACACTTGATGGGCCTTCACGGAATATGTGCTAGTATGCCACTCTCCCATTCATAGCTTTGATCCAAGTCTTCTTGTCCTAGACGCTCCTAGCTTGTCCTAGATGCTCCTAGCTTGTCCTAGATGCTCCTAGCTTGTCCTAGACGCTCCTAGCTTGGTCTTCTTGTCGTAGACGCTTATGGCTTGGTCTTCTAGTCCTAGACGCTCCTAGCTTGTCTTAGACGCTCCTAGCTTTGGTCTTAGACGCTCTTGACTTGGCTCTTGCCTTTCATGGAAAGTTGTGCTTGGCCCTCTTCCATCATTCCCTCCCTCTTGAAAAGGATTTGTCCTCAAATCCAATGCTTTTGCTTCTTAGGGGGATGGTTGTGGCTGGATGGTGTCCATCATCTCCTCCTTCTTGAGAAGATCTATCCTCAGATTTGCAGACTTCATCTCGGATAACAGCTTCTTGCTTCGTCAAGGTGGGTCCTCCCGGATCAAATGTCAATCTATGGGAATCTTGAAACAAAGAAAAGGAGTTAGTGTGAGCATTTGGAGAAAATTTAATTGTGTGAAGTTGCCATTTTTGTTTTTCTTTTGTTTTTGGCAACTTTTCACAATATCTCCGTTGTGATGGTTGTATGTGTCCTCTAATCCTCTTATGTTTTCTAAAACTTCCAACAGTAGTTACTTTTCCCTTAGGCATAATTCCTTTAGGAGGTGGTAACAACTTGAAAAGGGCAAGAGGACTATGTTCACATACAACTTCAAATGGAGAACTATGAGTAATCTTGTGGACTACTCCATTGTATGCATGCTCATTACGAAAAGGATTCTTATCCCAAGAATTGTGGGTGTCCCTCATGATTTCGTGAAGCATAGAAGGAAGAGCTATGTTTTCAAATTTTGGAGCTCTATCCATCACTATTTTTGAAGATAAATCATGGAGGCTTGTCACTTTTCTTAGGAAGAGTTTATCCACATCCATGAAGAAGGAATCAAAACCTTTTGGTGTCCTAGGAAGCTCTAATATGAAATGTGTGTCTTCCCAAGGATCATTTACAAAAGGTGAAGGACTATAGAGTTCTTGAGACTTTGCTTTAGGTGTAGTTTGAAAACAAGAATTGTACCTAAAGTAATATCTTTAAACCTCTTTTCTCATGGGTGAGAAAAGTTTTCCTTTTAAAATCTAGAGTTTTATCAACTCTAATTTGGCCCATGAGTTCTCCTTCATGTAGACTTTTTCTCTCATGTGTAAAGATAGTCTCGTTGGTACAACCATTGTTTATGAAAATTTGTACACTTTGCAATGGTTGTCTCAATAAGACATGACAAGTTGTTCTACGCACTACTTCACACAAAACTTTGTTTTTGTAGATGCTTATAGATAACTTGACATTCTCTTGGGGATATCCTAGCACATTTGAGAAATAGTCTTTATCTATGCAAGCTTCTTTTAAAGACTCTTCTTTTTTGCTTATGCTTGCAAGTGTTTCTTTACAATAGGTAAGGCTAGGTTGTTCAACAAGAAGCATGTTTTCAAGGGTATGTTCAATGTGCTTGTCTTGTTGAATGACCTTGTGGGAAGGAACACTCTTCTCCCACGCCTTTTGTTTCCCAAAAGTTTTCTCTTTTCCTATTTTCTCTTCATCCCTCTTATGTTTCATTTGTATTTGGTCTTTTACCACATGGGAATGTGGTAAAGGGCTAAGTACAAACTTTTTGTGCTTGTGGATGAAGGAAATCTCGTTAGTTAGACCATCATGCAAGGTTTTCTTATCAAATTGCCATGGTCTACCTAATAAGATGTGGCAAGCTTCCATAGGTAGTACGTCACATAAAACTTTGTCTTTGTTGTTACCTATAAAAAACTTGATTTCCACTTCCTTGTCTACACGTAGTTCTCCATTCTCATTAATCCATTGTAAATTGTAAGGTTTTGGATGAGGAACTACATGTAGATTTAGTTTCTCAATCAATCTAGTGCTACAACAATTGCAGCATGATCCACAATCCACAATAAGAGAGCATATATTTTCGAAAACATTGCATCTAGTATGAAAGATGTTCTCTCGTTGTGTCTCGATGGATGCACTAGGTTGATTGTGGAGGATTCTTTGAATCATCAATAAGTCCCCCTCCAAAGGATTTATCCTCTCTTCTTCCCCCTTTTCTTGTGTACTAGGTTCATCCTCACCACTAGTGTACTCATCTTTTTCTTTTAAGAACAAAGCCCTTTGGTTTGGACATTGCGCTTGCACATGCCCTCTTCCAAAACACTTAAAACACTTGGTGTCCCTAGCACGGATGGATGGGGTGGAGGCATCTTTCACTAAAGGTTTGGTAGTTTCTTTGGGTTCGTCTCTAGATGTGCTACCCTCCCTTTTAAAGTCTTTCTTGGGATAAAAGTTGGAGTAAGAACCCACCCTTTGACTTGAAGTTTTGCGCAAATTTTGTTGTTCAACTTTAATGCAAAGTTGAACCAAGTCATTCAAGTCTTGGTAGGGTAGAAGTTCTACTTTATTCCTTATCTCAAGGTTGAGCCCACTTAGAATTCTAGATATGGTGGTGGTTTCTTCCACTCTAATGGATGCTCTCATCATGTAGAGCTCCATTTTCTGCCTATACTCTTCCACACTCATGTTCTTTTGTTGGAGTCTTTGGAGCTTGTCCATTAACTCCCTATGGTAGTAGGAAGGTATATGGCGACGTCTTAGGGCTCCCCTAAGGTCATTCCAATATTCTATGGGAGGCTCCCTATGAAGACGTCGGTCTCTCTCTAGAGAGGTCCACCAATACATGGCATTGCTTTGGAAACTAAGGGTTGCTAAGGGTACCTTCCTTTCTTCACTCACCCTATGGCAAGCAAAGAGTTGCTCTACTTTCATCTCCCAATCTAGGTATACCTCTACATCTTCCTTACCATAGAAATGGGGTAGGTCTGCCCTTACTTCCCTTAAGCTCTCTTCCTCCCTTTGCCTATTCTTCTAGGGGATGGTTGGTAATAGTCATTGATACTAAGGCTACCCTCCCCTAGAGACTCATTAGTTTTAGCATGGGATGTATGAGTATGAGATTTTTTTGATTTTTGGAACTTCTCTTCCTTGGCTTTAGTCAACTCATTGATTTTAGTCTCATTCTCCAATTGTCTAAATGAAATCATTTGCACAGCTTGTGAAACTTCTTTCAAAAGAGTTTTTATAGATTTTACTTCACTTTCAATAGACTTTGCAGAATGAGGAGAAGAAGACATGACTAAAGCTTTGTGTATATAAGTATTTTACCTTGAGAAAATTTAGGAAAGTCAAAGAAGGTAGTTTTCCAGGTAAGGGAGGTGAGTCACAGTGGACTACTTAAATACCAAGCCTTTGCCTTAGCCAAAAACTATCCCTCAATGTCTTCACACAAAGCTTTCTCTTAGTAAACCACTTAAAACACAATTAAGTTGGAGAAATCAGATTTTAATGCAAGAAAACAAATGCAAGCTAACTAATTAACCAAGCAAGAATTAACAAAGCTTAAACAAAGCAACATAATTGAAAATCGTAACTAATTAAGCAAAGAGATGAAATTAAAAACAATTAACAATTGTTAAACTAGATAGTTCTACACTAGTCGGCCCTAGGTGAGGCTTCTTGGACACTTGGAGCCCTTGAAGACACACTCACCGTCTAATCACGTAATTAAAGAAGTAATTAACAAAAGTTAAGTTGCAAAGAATAAAGAAAACTCCCTTTGTTGATCTTTTTTTTTTTTTTGCTATTGGCACTTCCTTGGTTGTCTTTTCTTTGTTGGGCCTTCCAAATGTTTATGGTGTTTTTAGTAGGTATTTGTTTCTGCCCTTGCCTTTGTTCCTCTTTAATATTAGGGAATTAATTCTCCAATCCACCACCTATCAAGCAAACTAGACCTCACTCAAGTCAAATTTCCACTAAAATAAGCACCAATTGAGAATCAATCCACCACTAAATTTAGAGGCCAAAGAATTAAAGCAAGAAACAAATTAATTAGAAAAACAGTACCACACAAATGGAGTTAAATTGTGACAACTAGAAAGAGTTCCAAGAAATATTAGACAAGCAAATAAAGGTACTCAAATAAAGGTAGGCACACAAAATGGATTCTAAAAATAGCACTAGAATTGATTTCAAAATCAAAAAACAGCACCACTGAAAAATTGATGTGGGCTAGAGAACGTCATTTTCCCGGATTTATGCTGAGCTGTCCTTTTAAGATTTGCTTCTGAAAATTTATATGCCAATAATTCAAAATCTTAACTAAATTCTGGCGTTGGTTTCTCTCCAAACGCATGAACCATTTTGTTTTTAATAAATTTTCTAAAATCAATGTTCAGTTACGCCAACTGTAGCGCCAGATTTGCACACTATTTTTATAATATTTATCATTTTTTTTCTATTGACTCTTTTGAGCTGATTCTTTTTTGTCTTTTCTGTAACACCTCAATCTTGCATAATCCAGAGAATCATAAATTTCCTATGTGAGAAAATAATTTTCTTAAACAAAACAGCCAGCACAGAGTTATGTAAAACAGGGGATTCTGTAAAAACTGGAAAAAACAGCAAGATACCAAAAGACAAACACAATGGAATTGACGAAAAGGAATTTGTGTAGATCTAAACACAAATATGTAATCAAGCTAAAAATAAAAGGCACCAAAGGATAAAAAACACAGCAGATTCAAATCAAATATTTAGACCAAAATCAAGAAACAAATAAGCCAAACAAAGTACCACTATGATTTGATGACATTTTGGAAAAACATGACTAGACAAAACACATATAGATTCAGAAATTAAAAGACTCAAAGAGCATAAAATGAACCAAATAAAATTGCAATAAGGACTCAAATACCTAAAATAAAAAACAGCAACACAAAGTGTATGGAATCCTACCAAAAATTGCACAAGGATTGCTCAAGATCAATTGAACAAGATGCACCGATTGGAATTTCCAAACAGCACACCAATTCAAAGCAAAAATTAAAAAAACAGCAAGACAAATATGAAAACAAGATGAACAACACGAAATAAATAAGAACTCAAAATGAAAATGACCAAGAACTACTCTTCTTTGAAGAACCTATGCTCATGATACCAAATGATGGCATTCTCATGGAGCTCTTCTTGGATGTTGTGAAAAATGGTGCGGAAGCTATGGATTGAGATGTGCAAGATCCTCCTAGGAGCTATGGTGATCTTGAAGGTGCATGATGTGTATGGAAAAAGGGAGGTTCGGCCAGCCCTTGGATAGATGGTGAAGATGAAGATTAGGTCCTAGAAACTAGGCAAAAGCAATGTATGGCACAATGTGGGCAGCATAACATTACTCTCATTAATCTTGCAAATACAAGTGATAGGCTTCTCCTTTTATAGGCTAAGGAGGCCGTAAATGTTAAGCTAAGAGAAGATGAAATGTAAGCCAAATGAAATGGAAATGTGAGGCACATGGGCACATGGAGCACATGGGTGCACATGGCTTCACAAAATCGTCCCTTGATTAGTGAAGGCTTCTAGAAACCTTTAGCTAATCAAGGTTAACTTATCGTTAATTCGAATGTGCTGAAAAATAAACATTTTTCCACATGGCTATGCTATTTACACCCCAATTATAGCTAAACTACACTTGATGGGCCTTCACGGAATATGTGCTAGTATGCCACTCTCCCATTCATAGCTTTAATCCAAGTCTTCTTGTCCTAGACGCTCCTAGCTTGGTCTTCTTGTCCTAGACGCTCCTAGCTTGGTCTTCTTGTCCTAGACACTCCTAGCTTGGTCTTCTTGTCCTAGACACTCCTAGCCTGTCTTAGACGCTCCTACCTTTGGTCTTAGACGCTCTTGACTTGGCTCTTGCCTTTCATGGAAAGTTGTGCTTGGCCCTCTTCCATCACTAATCCTCTTATGTTTTCTAAAATTTCCAATAGTAGTTACTTTTCCCTTAGGCATAATTCCTTTAGGAGGTGGTAACAACTTTAAAAGGCAAAAAGGACTATGTTCACATACAACTTCAAATGTAGAAATATGAGTAATCTTGTGGACTACTCCATTGTAAGCATGCGCAATAGGAAAAGGATTCTTATCCCAAGAATTGTGGGTGTCCGTCATGATTTCGCGAAGCATAGTAGAAAGAGCTATGTTTTCAAATTTTGGAGCTCTACCCATCACTATTTTTGAAAATAAATCATGGAGACTTGTCACTTTTCTTAGGAAGAGTTTATCCACATCCATGAAAAAGGAATCAAAACCTTTTGTTGTCCTAGGAAGCTCTAATATGAAATTTGTGTCTTCCCAAAGATCATTTACAAAAGGTGAAGGAGTATAGAGTTCTTGAGACTTTGCCTTAGGTGTAGTTTGAAAACAAGAATTGTACCTAAAGTAATGTCTTTGAATCTCTTTTCTCATGGGGGACAAAAGTTTTCCTTTTAAAAGCTCTAGAGTTTTATCAACTCTAATTTGGCCCATGAGTTCTCCTTCATGAAGACTTTTTCTCTTATGTGTAAAGATAGTCTCGTTGTTACAACCATTGTTTATGAAAATTTGTACACTTTGTAATGGTTGTCTCAATAAGGCACTACTTCACATAAGAATTTGTTTTTGTAGATGCTTATAGATAACTTGACATTCTCTTGGGGATATCCTAGCACATTTGAGAAATAGTCTTTATCTATGCAAGCTTCTTTTAAAGACTCTTCTTTTTTGCTTATGCTTGCTAGTGTTCCTTTACAAGAGGTAAGGCTAGGTTGTTCAACAAGAAGCATGTTTTCAAGGGTATTTTCAATGTGCTTGCCTTGTTGAATGACCTTGTGGGAAGGAACACTCTTCTCCCACGCCTTTTGTTTCCCAAAAGTTTTCTCTTTTTCTATTTTCTCTTCATCCCTCTTATGTTTCATTTGTATTTGGTCTTTTACCACTTGGGAATGTGGTAAAGGGCTAAGTACAAAATTTTTGTGCTTGTGGGTGAAGGAAATCTCGTTAGTTAGACCATCATGCAAAGTTTGCTTATCAAATTGCCATGGTCTACCTAATAAGATGTGGCAAGCTTCCATAGGTACTACATCACATAAAACTTTGTCTTTGTAGTTACCTATAGAAAAATTGATTTCCACTTGTTTGTCTACACGTAGTTCCCCATTCTCATTGATCCATTGTAAATTGTAAGGTTTTGGATGAGGAACTACTTGTAGATTTAGTTTCTCAATCAATCTAGTGCTACAGCAATTGCAGCATGATCCACCATCCACAATGAGAGAGCATATATTTTCTAAAACATTGCATCTAGTATGAAAGATGTTCTCTCGTTGTGTCTCGATGGATGCACTAGGTTGATTGTGGAGGATTCTTTGAATCATTAATAAGTCCCCCTCCAAAGGATTTATCCTCTCTCCTTCCCCCTTTTCTTGTGTACTAGGTTCATCCTCACCACTAGTGTACTCATTTTTTCCTTTTAAGAACAAAGCCCTTTGGTTTGGACATTGTGCTTGCACAAGTCCTCTTCCAAAACACTTAAAACACTTGGTGTCCCTAGCACGGATGGGTGGGGTGGAGGCATCTTTTGCTAAGGGCTTGGTAGTTTCTTTGGGTTCGTCTCTAGATGTGCTACCTTCCCTTTTAAAGTCTTTCTTGGGATAAAAGTTGGAGTAAGAACCCACCCTTTGACTTGAAGTTTTGCGCAAATTTTGTTGTTCAACTTTAATGCAAAGTTGAACCAAGTCATTCAAGTCTTGGTAGGGTAGAAGTTCTACTTTATCCCTTATCTCAAGGTTGAGCCCACTTAGAAACCTAGATATGGTGGTGGTTTCTTCCTCTCTAATGGATGCTCTCATCATGTAGAGCTCCATTTTCTGCCTATACTCTTCCACACTCATGTTCTTTTGTTGGAGTCTTTGGAGCTTGTCCATTAACTCCCTATGGTAGTAGGAAGGTATGTGGCGACGTCTTAGGGCTCCCCTAAGGTCATTCCAATATTCTATGGGAGGCTCCCTACGAAGACGTCGGTCTCTCTCTAGAGTGGTCCACCAATACATGGCATTACTTTGGAAACTAAGGGTTGCTAAGGGTACCTTCCTTTCTTCACTCACCCTATGGCAAGCAAAGAGTTGCTCTACTTTCATCTCCCAATCTAGGTATACCTCTACATCTTCCTTACCATAGAAATGGGGTAGGTCTACCTTTACTTCCCTTGGGCTCTCTTCCTATCTTCTTCTAGTTCTCCTAGGGGGTGGTTGGTAGTAATCATGGATTCTAAGGCTTCCCTCCCCTAGAGATTCTTGGATTTGTGAAAGAGATGCATGGTTATTGGATTTTTTTGAACTTTGGGATTTCTCTTCCTTTGCTTTAGCTAACTCATTGATTTTAGACTCATTTTCCAATTGTCTATATGAAATGAGTTGTACGTCCTTTGCAAGTTGTTTTAAAAGAGATTTCATGGAATTTACATCACTTTCAATAGACTTTGCAGAATGAGAAGGAGAAGACATGACTAGAGCTTTGTGTATAGAAGTGTTTTACTTTGAGAAAAATTAGGGAAGTTAAAGAAGGTAGTTTTCCAGGTAAGAGAGGTGAGTCACAATGGACTACTTAAATACCAAGTCTTGCCTTAGCCAAAAACTATCCCTCAATGTCTTCACAAATCTTTCTCTTGGTAAACCACTTAAAACACAATTAAGTTGGAGAAATCAAATTTTTAATGCAAGAAAACAATGCAAACTATCTAATCAACCAAGCAAAATTAACAAAGCTTAAACAAGACAAAACAGTTTGATAAGCATAGCTAATTAAGGCAAAAAGACGCAATTAAAGTAATTAACAAAAACTAGGCTAGATAGTTCTAAACTAGTCGGTCCTAGGTGAGGCTTCTTGGACACTTGGAGCCCTTGAAGACATACTCACCGTCTAATTACGTAATTAGACAAGTAATTAACAAAAGTTAAGTTGCAAAGAAATTAGATGAAACTCCCTTTGTTGATTTTGTATTTGCATTTCCTTTGTTGTCTCCTCTTTGTTGGGCCCTCCAATGTATGTGGTGTATTTAGAAAGTGTTTGTTTCTGCCCCTTGCCTTTGTTCCTCTTTGAATTAGGTAATTAATTCTTCAATCTAGCACCTATTAAGCAAACTAGACTCCCCTCAAGTCAATTCCCACTCAATCAAGTACCAATTGATAATTAATCCACCACCAAGCTCAGAGGTCAAAGAATTAAAGCAAGAAACAAATTAATTTGAAAAACAGTACCACACAAATGGAATTAAATGTGACAACTAGAAAGAGTTTCAATGAAATATTAGACAAGCAAATAAAAAGGTACTCAAAGAAAGGATGGCACACAAAATGCAACCTATGGAATAGCACTATATTTGATTTCAAAATAAAAAATAGCACCACTGAAAACAAATTGTTGTGGTCCAGAATGCGTGATTTTCACAGATTTATGCTGAGATGGCCTTTTAATATTTGCTTCTGAAAAATTGATATTCAAACAGATCAAGATCTCAAAAAAAATTTGGCGTTGGTTTCACTCTAAACGCATGCACCATTTTTTTTTAATAAATTTTCTAAAATCAGTGCTCAGATTCGCCAGTTGTAGCGTCAGAATTGCACACTGTTTTTGTAATATTTATCATTTTTTTTCTATTTTTTTTTGAACTGATTTTTTTTTGTCCTCTTTCTAACACCTCAATCTTGCAAAATCCAGAGGCTCAGAAATTTCTTATGTGTATTTTCATTTTCATAAGCAAAATCAGCCAAAACAGAATGGTGTAAAACAGAGGATTCTGTAAATTTGGAAATAAATAACAAAAAGATATACCAAAGGAAACACAATGGAATTAGTGAAAGGAATTTGTGTGGATCTAACACACAAATATGAACTCAAACTAAAAAATAAAAAGCACCAAAGGACCAAAAACACAGCAGATTCAGATCAAGCATTTATACCAAAAACAAGAAACAAATAAGCCAAAAAAAGTACTACTAGGATTTGATGACATTTTTGGAAGAAACATGACTAGACAAAACACATATAGATTCAGAAATTAAAAGACTCAAATGAACACAATATGAACAAATTAAAATTGCAAAAAGGACTCAAATACCTAAAATAAAAACAGCAACACAAACTATATGGAATCCTACCAAAAATTGCACAAAGATTGCTCAAGAACAATTGAACAAGATGCACCGATTGGAAATTCCAAACAGCATACCAATTCAAAACGAAAATTAAAACAGCAAGACAATATGAAATCAAGAAGAAGTCAAAAAGAAAATGACAAAGAGATACTCATCTTTGAAGAACCATAGCTCATGATACCAAGTGATGGATTTCCTATGAGCTCTTCTTGGATGTTTGTTGAAGATGGTGCGGAAGCTTAATGGAAGAGATGAATAAGGTCCTCCTAAGAGGTGTGGTGACCTTGAAGGTGCATGAAGAGTGTGAAAATGGAGAGGTTCGGCCAGCCCCTTTGAAGGTGGTGAAATGAAGATTAAAACCTAGAAGCTAGGCAAGGAGTAATGTATGACACTAAATTGGCAACATAACAATACTCTATTCAATCTTGAAAATACAAGGTGTAGGCTCCTCCTTTTATAGGCTAAGGAGAACCAAAATGCAACCCTAATGCTAAACAAAATGAAATGCAAATTACATCCAAAGACTAAAGGCACATGGCCGGCCCAGCCTAAAGATTCCTTCTAGAAAACGTACCAAATCTTAACAAATCTAGGTTAAAACCTTATGAAACAAATTTGTGCTATTTACACCACAACTAATACCAAGCTACCCTTAATGGGCCTTCATGTATCATACACAAATCTTCATGGATTCGCTTTGCCATGGACCTCGCAATTTGGTCCTAGACACTCCTTCCATTGGCCTAGACGCTCCTCTCCTTTGGCCTAGAGGCTCCTCCCTTAGCCTTAGACGCTCTTGGTTTGGCTTTGGATGCTCATGTCTTGGCTCTTGTCTTTCTTGTGAGGTTGTCCTTGGCCCTCTTCCATCAGGAGGGGTGTGTGTTTATCATTGGGTAGGAAGTTGACCTAGCTTCTAGAACTTTGCTCCTAGGGTGGGGCATTGACTTTAGTCAATACCCTAACTGCCCTTTTTTTGTGTATTCCCCATCCTACCGTTGCTCCTTTTTCTCCAAGGCACTTGCACCTATATAATAGAGTGCTTGACTCATGTTTTGTAAGATCAATTTATATGAGTAAATGCTGCCAAATTTTTGCAAGCTTCTACTCCCTTGTCTAGCCTCTTTAGGTTAGGCATCTTAATCTTCACCTTCACATTTCTCCAAGTGATATGGCCCAACCAATCACCTCATTATTTTAGAAAAACAACCCATCATTTGGTATCAGAGTCAAGGTTCTTCAAGAGATAAGTGTTCTCTTCATTTTATATTTTAGTCTTTTTCATTTCCGTGTTGTCATATGTTGTTTGGTTGTCTTGCTGTTTTAATCTTGTTTTTAGTTCATAATGCTATACGGTTGGTTCAAATTGTTCTTGAGCTTCCAAATTGTTTTTAGATTCCATTGAGTATTTTGTGTTGGCTATTTTGTTTTTAATTTTATTTGAGTCTTATTGATGTTTAAATCGGTGCAAAGTGTTTGTGGTTGAATCAAGTTTCTATTTTGTTTTTATATGTTGTTTGGTTGTCTTGCTGTTTTAATCTTGTTTTTAGTTCATAATGCTATACGGTTGGTTCAAATTGTTCTTGAGCTTCCAAATTGTTTTTAGGTTCCATTGAGTATTTTGTGTTGGCTATTTTGTTTTTAATTTTATTTGAGTCTTATTGATGTTTAAATCGGTGCAAAGTGTTTGTGGTTGAATCTTTTTGATTTTTTAATTCATACAGGTTTTGTCAAAGTAATGTTCATCCTACAATGTCATAAATTCCAAATGGTGCCTTTTATTTTTTATTTGGTTGCTTGATTTTGATTTTGAGTGTAGTTTATATTTCTATTTTTTGAAGCTTTGGTGCCTTTTATATTTTCATATTTGAGTTCATACTTTTGTGTTAGTTCCATACAAGTTCTTTTCCAATCATTTCCTTTGTGTTTTTGAAGTTTCTTAGATGTTTTCTAATTCTATGTTAGGATTTCTTTGTTTTCATTGTTACTGTGCTGGCTGGAATCTTTCCCAGAAATTAATTTTGTGGGTGAAAAATTCTGAAATTTTGAATTTGAGTAGTTTGATGTGTTGAAGAAAACTGAAAAAAAAAAGTACACCAAAATTAAAAATACAAAAAAAAATGATAAATGAAATACAAACATAGTGCAAAATTCTGACTCTAGAAAAATGGTGATGCGACAGTGATCTTGAAAAAAATATTACTATTATTTGGCTCACTATTTTGGTGAAATTCCAATGCCTATTTTGAGCTAAAACATTGAAGTTTCTGTGGTTTAAATTTCAACTTCAAATTTGAAGTATTCTGTCCAACATAAATTTCGGAAGTTGTGAAAAAATGTACACAATTTTTTTGTGTGCCTTAATTTTTTGTTTGTCAATTTTATTGAATAATCTTTCAAGTCATTTCAAATATCAATTCCCTTTGGTGTAGACCTAATTTTTAAATTGAGTTTTGTTGCTTTAAACTTGCTTGACCTCTCTTGGGTGGAAGTGACCTAAAAGGTGTTTTGATGAGTAGTGGAGCTAAAATTTGTTTTCGTGAGAGCTATATCACTAAATAGGAGCTGAATTAAAGATTTATGGTTGAATAACCTAGGGAGACAAAGCAAGGGACAACAACCACCACTTTGAAAAAGCATACACAAATATAAACAAAGGAGCTACAAGTGAAGGAGTGCATAGAATAGACCTTCAATCACTATCATATAGACAATTGCAACATGAGGCCCAAATCTTTGAAGATAATAAAGAAAGAGATGTCCATCTTGCTATATTAGAAGAAGAGCTGAAACTTGTTAAAGAAAGGATGAATACATAAGAAAATTAAAGAAATCATAACATGCATCTAGTTCTAGGTCGAGTGACTCACATGCTGAGATGAGTATAAGAGTTAATGAATATTATCAATCTCCACTTGGAAGAACTAGAAGGGAACACCCAAAGGAGACTAGGGTAGACTTGCCTCATTTTTATGGAAAAGAAAATGTTGAAACCTATTTATATTGGGAGATGAAGGTAGAACAACTTTTTGCTTGCCACCATGTTAGTGAAGAGAGGAAAGTACCCTTAACCACCTTAAGTCTCTAAGGGAATGCTATGTATTGGTGGACAACCCGAGAGAAAGATAGGCACCTCCAGAAGGAACCTCCCATAGAATATTGGAATGACCTTAGGGGAGCCTTGAGACGCCACCATATTCCTTCATACTACAATAGGGAGTTAATGGACAAGCTCCAAAAACTCCAACAAAAGAACATGAATGTAGAGGAGTATAGGCAAAAGATGGAGCTTTATATGATGAAAGCCTCTATTAGGGAGGAAGAAACCACCACCATAGCTAGGTTCCTAAGTGGTTTCAATCTTGAGATAAGGGATAAAGTGGAACTCTTGCCCTATAGAAACTTGAATGACTTGATCCAACTTTGTATAAAAGTTGAGCAACAAAATTTGAGAAAAGGATCTTGTCGCTAGGAGAGTTCTTACTCTAACTCTTATCCCAAGAAAGAGTATAGAAGAGAAAGGGAGGATAGTCTTTCAAAAGATAAACCCAAAGAAACTCACAAAAGTGTAGGGAAAGATGTGTCTACCTCAGAACCCCACAATAGAGATATCCAATGCTTTAAGTGTCTTGGTAGAGGCCATATAGCATCCCAATGCCCAAATAGGAGAACCATGATCTAAGAGGGAGGGATGAGTATAATAGCCAAGATGATGAGTCTAGTGGGGGAGAAGAGAAAGAAAATAGTGAGGAGGCATGTGCTTGTGAGGGAGAATTAATGATGATTAGAAGAACCCTCAACAATCACCCTAGTGTGAACCATGAAACACAAAGAGAGAACATCTTTCGTACAAGATGCAAAGTTTTAGAAAACATTTATTCTCTCTGTTGATCAAGAGTGATCATGTGCTTTGAAGAATCCAAATCCTGTGTGTTTGATCCAAGGCTGGTGTTGCTGCTGTGTTTAGGGAGGGATCTGGGTAGAATAGAATGTGATCCACTCCTTTGTTGAATCTAAAGCTGATGTGATTTAAAACCTTTTAAATAATAAAGTGTTTTTCCAACTAAGTAAAAAAAAAACCTGTTGTTTTGTCAAATCAACCAGTTGTTTTACTCTTAGGAATTTTGAAAAGGTTGAAAACCGTTTTAGTTTGGTTGACTTAACTGCCAAACCAAACAATCGGTTGTTTCGTGGTTTCAACCGGTTTTTTCTTTGAAAATCCTAACAAAATTTTGTTTTGGTTGTTGAATGTGCTTTAAATGATTTTTCAACTGAATATGGTCATTCATTATTTTCTTTGACCAATCCTTGGAAAATATAAATGGTATGTTTATGTTTTCAAACAAGCAAGAGAAACAAATTTGATTTTTTCAGTTGTGAAGAAATTGATTCAAAAGTTTTGAACATTCACATCAAGCTTTGGGTTTTCACAGAGAGTGGAATCGGATTGCAATTGTATTGATTTCAGTTTGTACTATGAACAAGTGTAATCCCTTCTCAACCTACTGTATTTCTGGTGTTGTGTTGCAAATGAATGTTGTGTACTCTTGAGGTAGTCAAGATCAATACTCTTGGTGTGTTTTGTCAAAGGGAGTGTGTTTCTTGAAGGGTTCAAGGTCACTAATTTGGTGGTTTGTGTGTTTTAATCTGGTTTGATTACTTAGTGGATTACCCAGTGGTTTTTCTGGGGACTGGATGTAGCTCTTGGCTTAAGAGTGAACTAGTATAAATTGTTGGTGTATCTCTCTCTTACTCTAAACTCTTTTAAATTATGTTTTAAGCATTACTGGTATAAACAACCGATTGTTTCGAAGAAACAACCGATTGTTTTTCTGTTGCTTTGCTGTTTTATTGCTTATATTCTTGGCTAACTTGATTCCTGTTATGGATTCACACAAAGAATTTTGTTAAACCTTGAAAATTTTTCAAAAACCTCTCTTAAACAATTCACCCCCCCTCTCGTTTAAGGTCATATATTCTAACACTTTGATTGTGGATAGTGGTTTTTACTGCAATTGTTGTAACACTAGGATGGTTGAAAAGCTTAATATACAATTAGTACCTCATCCAAAACCTGACAAACTTCAATGGATAAATGAAGATGGGGAACTAATTGTAGACAAGCAAGTAAAAATCAGTCTTTCTGTGGGGAACTATAAAGATGAGATTTTATGTGATGTAGTACCCATGGAAGCTTGTCATATCTTATTGGGAAGACAATGGCAATTTGATAAGAAATCTATGCATAATGGTCTTACCAACGAGATCACTTTTACTCCTAGAGAAAAAAAGTTTGTACTTATCCTTTAAGATCCTCACAAGTAGTAAAGGACCAAGTACAAATGAAACAAAAATGAGAAAATGAGAAAAAAAAAAAGAAAATAGAAAAATACCTTAGAGAGAAAGCTGAGGCGTAGAAGAAGAGTGTTCCTTCACACAAGGTCATTTAGAAAGAAGAAAAAATTGAAAATAAAATTGAAAAGATACTTCTATATGAATAACCTCCAGGCCTCCTTCTTTGTAAAGGAACACTTGCATGCACTGCCACACTTTCTGAAGTTTGTGAGCTACCTCGTCAAGTCAAAAGACTTTTAAAAGAATTTGGTGATGTATTCCCTAAGGAAGGACCCATTGAACTTCCACCTTCTAGGGGTATAGAACACCAAATAGATTTAGTTTCGGGAGCTAGTCTACCAAATAGACCAGCTTATAGAAATAATCATGAGGAGACTAAGGAGATAGAGTCACAAGTGATCCTGCCTGTTGACCAGAACGCTGGAAACTGCCTCGTCAAAGGATCGACGTGTGCACCGCTTCACACCTCCGTTCCTCTTCGAGATCCACCTCAAGAACCTGCAAAGAAACAGAGCGGCGCCGCTGCAGCCGATCGCACTCCAACGCCCAAGTCAGTGACCGAATCACCAAATACTAAGAGAACAAGAACCGTGCAAATCCTCTCTCACAGTCAGCTCTGTAACTCGCAAGCGTAAAGAGTGTAATCTGAACGTGCGTACCTTAGAAAGTTCGTTGAGAACTCTTATATACCTGGTTACTTTCTCTCTCCTGGCAGTTACAGATTTGGACACGTGGCTCGTATCCAACTGTACACGTGCCATCATCTGGAGCCTCCTTGACTTGGGCGCTGCTTCTACTCTTGTTTTACTAAGTTACCTATGCATTGTACTGCCCAGTACATAGCCAACTTGGGAGTGCGATCTCTACTGGAACTGGCGAGTTAGGGTGCCTTCATACACCTTCCCTGTGGTCTCGCCGGCCGCCTTCATAATCTGCTTCTCCTTCATCTTCGGCGATGTGCTTTCTCTGGCGATCTCCAATCGCTTGGTCGCCTGAGTTTACATCTGGCGACTTCATCTTTAACCCGGTGATCGCCTATTCTGGTATGCTGGAGATCGGAACACGCCAACTTAATAACTGGCGACTTCACGAGCCCCCCGACTTCCTTCCCTTCTGCCAACCTGGCGCCTTGCCAACACGCCTATACCGTAGCGGGATGCCATGTCATCACTCCCGACTACCAGGGCGGTACACAAGCCCCCCAGTCTTAAGCGAAGATTTGTCTAGCGAAAAGACTGAAAGAGTCACGTCAACACCGATCTACGTGGCACTGACGCAGAATTCCAAGCGGTTGTACTTTCCGCTGCTCTGACGCTCCACCAAACCCCTCGTTCATCACTCGACACGTGGCTTCATCAACGGTTACCTTCAGTTATCGTTTGCGCTTCCCAAACCCATTTTTGAAAAAACTCTTAAACCCATTTTCACTCAACACTGTTCCATCACTTTCCCTCGCATTCACGAACGCTCTAACCTTCTTCTGCAAAAAACTCTCAGCGCTCTCCAACATTCTGAATCACCATCAACCTTCATCGTCTTCCTGATCATCAAAAGGTACCTACTTTCCTTCTTCTGCTGGTCTTTCTTGCATTTTAACCGATTCGCATCATCCTGTAACTGCCTGGTGCATACGCTGTGGGTTGCTTTTTCCATTTCTCCTTCTACGTAACTTAGGGCTTCGTCAATCATCGCAACGAACCTACGTTCGTTCGTTTTTCACCTTCCTTCCATGATCGAGTCAGCCTTTGTAACCCCTAATCATTTTTCCTTTTCTTCTTCCTTTGCAGCTGCAACAATGACTCGCACAAAGATCACCCCGAATCCTCCTCCTTCATCACGAAACCCCCCTTCTCAAGCACACGACCCACCACGAGTTCGTGGCGCTTCATCTTCCCAGGCTGAGAGGCCTGCGTCTTCCCGCCCTAACCTGGCCCAGGCGACTCCACCTATTGCCGGAGGAGCCCCCGTTCCCTTGCCAGACTTCAAAACCTTGTATCCCTGGGCCAACTCGACCCTTCTGAGGGAGACATCTTCTGTGAACACTGCGGGAGCAGTTTTGCGGCTGACTAAGGGGGATGAGCTTCATCAATCATTTCATAAGGAGCACGATGAAAAGA
Organism: Phaseolus vulgaris; assembly: GCF_000499845.2. Taxonomy (NCBI): domain Eukaryota; kingdom Viridiplantae; phylum Streptophyta; class Magnoliopsida; order Fabales; family Fabaceae; genus Phaseolus; species Phaseolus vulgaris. Next base: position 101,226 of record NW_027174102.1, read on the forward strand.
TGATAGTGCTGCCTTGCCCCCCCGATCTGCCTGTTTGTGCTGATGACAAGGTGAGTGCCGACGGGCCCTTCTGCTTCGTCTACACGACCTTATTCAAGAAGGTGAAGCTCAAGTTCCCTTTCACCCGTTTCGAAAGGGAACTCCTTACCGAGCTTAACATCGCCACCGCCCAGCTCCATCCCAACAGCTGGGCGTTCGTGCGAGCGTTCCAAGTGACGTGCGACCATCTGGGGTTGCCCGCATCCGTGGACGTATTTTTATTCCTCTTCGAAGCCAAGCACCCAGGAGACCGCCTGTGGGTTAGCTTGAATGCGATTGCTGGGAGGTCAATCTTCTCCATCTTCCAGCAATCCTACAAGGACTGGAAAGGGAAGTTCGTCCAAGTGCGCCCCAACGACAAGGACGACTCCCTACTCGACGGCTTCCCTTTGTACTGGGTGGACAAGGGGAAGAAAGAGTCCAAGAGCTGTTTCAGGAGACCCAGAAGTCCTGACAGCATGGGAGCGTTGGACCGAGATCTCTGCCTTTTCTGGAAAAGGGTCGCGGATGCCAACATCACCTTCCTTACCACCACCCTGATCTGCTTCGAATTCTACGAGGACCAACTCGAAATTCGAATAGGTTAGAACATTTAAACTGTTGTTTTAATACTGCTTCTATTTGATTGTTTCTGGGCGTCTTGTGCGTTATGCGCAAGACTTTGGTTTTATTTTTCCTGCACCGATTATCTGCTATGCTGCATACTGCCTTGTGCACTTATTTTCTCCTTGAGTTAACCCATGCATTTTCGTTTCATGCAGATAACATGTTGGGCAAAGGTATGCTTGCTGAACTGAGGGCGCTCGCCCGAACCCACGGGTTGGCGACGGGTTCTCAAACGGTGCCCAACTCGGTGGTGGAGACAGCCATCGTCCACGGGCGATCGCCACCTAAGGAACCTGCCCAACGCAAGAAACTGGTCCTCAAGAGGCCCAAGAGGAAGGCTCCCCAGATAGTCCAAGAGGATGAGGAAGAAGATGACGAGGTCACTGAGGATGGCCTCGTTACAAAGAGGAAGAGGGTGGCACCTTCTTCACCACCTGCACCACCCCCTCTTCCCTCGTCAACGCCACCATCCACACCTGCTCCTCCTCCATCATCGCCACCCCCACAAGCTCCTGTTTCACCAGTCCAAGCTATCCCGCTAGCCACTGCGCTGCCTGCGGTTGAGGCCCAAGAGCCAAACTTCATGGAGGACCCCCCGAGCGCCTCCATGCCACATGTATCAGCGGGAGGGGGTCCCCCTTCAAATGCCTCAGCCGCAGAGGTTGCTCCAATCGGGGATGAGGTCGCTCATACCTCACCGATTCTGATCACCGAATCCCTGATTCCGTCACCACGCCAACAAGCGCCCACTGAAGAACCTGCTAAGGAAGGTGGCGACGAAAACCCACAACAGGCCCCCACAGCGCCTCTGGTGCCTCTACAAGCAGCAAACCTCCCCCTTGAGGTCACGAGGATGTGGGAGCCTCTATCTGCTAAGCTAAAGACAATAGCAAAAGACATCCCAGCCATCATCACCAGAGCTGTGGAAAGCTCTACTAGGAGGCTCCAAGACGACCTCTTCAACCTCAAGACCGAGAACAGCACCATGAGGGTTGAGGTGGAGAAGTTGTCTTTCAGCTTGACGCTGGCGGAGATTGAACACTCCCGAGTGGAGGACGCAATGAGCACCGAGCTCAGGTTGGCGCGCAAAGAGGCCACTGATCTCCGCCACAAAGTGCAACAGCTTGCTCAAGAAAAGATCGAACTAGAGAGCAAGATTGTGCCTTACCGCGTCAAGGTGGCTGACCTGGAGGCTCTCATGAAGGCCGACGCCGTCAAGGTGCAAAAATTAGAGAAAAGGTCAGCCGAACGAGAGACCCTCCTTGGGCAGGTGGAAAAGGCAAGGGACGACACCGTAGCTGATCTCGCCAAGGCCAACGAAGAGAAGGGAAAGGTAACTGCCGAATTGGCCCAAGTGCAAGCGGAATCCAAGAAGGTTGCTGAAGACCTTCTCCAGGCTCAAGAGACCAATGAACAACTCAAGAAGCAGGTTGAAGAGCTGGAGCAACAGAATAAGGAGCTGAAAGAGCAAACTGAAGGTCTCAAGAAGCGGATTGAGGAACTTCAGAAACAGATTGAAGAACTCAAGCTAAACTCTGCTCAAATTATGGCCGCTGGATTCGAAGCTGCACGGGAACAATTTGCTTGCTTGTTCCCCGACCTGGATCTCAGCATGGTGTCGCTGGATAATGAAGTGGTGGATGGAAAAGTGGTGCCCGCCGAAGACTGATTAATTTAATTCATCCATCGCTTTCATACTCTCCTTTGCATTATAACTTATAATAGACTTTATGTCCTTTCATATATATGTTTTGAACTGTTATTCATTGTTAATGACAAAGTCTACGTTTTTCCTCTTTTGACTTCTTCAATCGCTTCAACTTTCCTTGCGTGTTCAATCTCAAAGAAATGTCTTAGCAAAACCGTAGGCACGATCTTTGACTTAACTGCTTCGAACCACTTCAACCTTTAAGCAACAATCACTTTATCGATTCGTAAACTTAAGGCAATTAACCTTATCGTAAAAACATTCCTTAAGCAACAAACTTTGACTCAGCTGCTGGTTTAAACACTGCTTCACCCGATCTGCTCCACCAAAACGGGTCCTTTAACATTCTCGCCATCGTTTGAACTTTTCCTGGTCGCCAGAGACTCTTGGCGATCAGGTTCTTTCTGGCTTCACGCCTTGCTCTTTGATCTGGGGGTAGAGATGCCTTTCGGATCCTTCTCTGCCTCCTTGTGCTTCAGAGCAAGAGACCGGGTGGCTAGGCGTTCTCTTCGAACCTACCTTAGCCACCCTCAGAACTTCTTCCACCCTCTACACCGTACCTGAACTCGTTCGAGACGAGAAGGATTTTATCTTGCCTGAACTCGCGCATAGGCGAGAAGGTCTTTAACTCGCCTGAACTCGCTCATAGGCGAGAAGGTCTTTAAATCATGCCTCTACATTGCCCCAGGGGTTACATCTTCTCGCCCCCAGAAACACTGAGGACTTTTACTTGCCTCTACATTGCCCCAGGGGTTACATCTTCTCGCCCCCAGAAGCACTGAGGACTTTTTCTTGCCTCTACATTGCCCCAGGGGTTACATCTTCTCGCCCCCAGAAACACTGAGGACTTTTACTTGCCTCTACATTGCCCCAGGGGTTACATCTTCTCGCCCCCAGAAGCACTGAGGACTTTTCGTTCTTTCTCGCCTGCACTCGCTCGACGGCGAGGAGGTCTTTTACATGCCCCGGGACGCGCGCGGGCGTTGAGGTCTTTTAACTGGTGCCTCCGAACGCCGAAAGACGATGAGGACTTAAAAAACTTTAACTGATGCCTCCAATCGCCGAAAAACGATGAGGACTTAAAAACTTTAACTGATGCCTCCAATCGCCGAAAAACGATGAGGACTTAAAAACTTTTTAGAAAGCATGCAAAATATCTTTAACTCGCCTTAAATCACGTATAAGTGACAAGGTCTTCTTCAAAACTTTTCTGGAAAACAGCAAGCATGCAATCTGAAAACGCCTTATACTTCGTAAACTCTTCTTTTATTGGGTGGCCTCATTAAAAACCCTCCTTAGGGAAAAAAGAGTGCCCCCTTCAAACTGTTTTATCAGAAACATCGTAAATAACTTTTGTGTTCGTCTTTACTTACAAAAGTTTTCAACTGTAATACAACTTCAAGTGCGTGGCGTTCCAAGTGCGAGGGATCGCCCCCCCTTCCAGTGTCTCTAAGCGGTAGGCGCCGTTCCCGAGCGCCTCGGTTATTCTGAACGGTCCCGTCCACTTAGGCGACAGCTTATTCTCCATCTCGTACTGGTGGGCTTTTCTCATCACCAGGTCGCCTTCTCTAAATTGCCTTGGCATCACCTTCGAGTTGTACCTTCGTTCAATCCTTCTCTTCACCGCCTCAGCTTTCAGTCTCGCCCCTTCCCTGACCTCGTCCAGTAGATCCAGGTTCAGCCTTCTCTCTTCATTCGAGTCTTCCTCTACAAAGTTCTGGAATCTCGGCGAGCTCTCCTGGATCTCTACCGGAATCATCGCATCACACCCATAGACCAAACTGAACGGGGTCTCATGGGTTCCTGACTGCTCGGTGGTGTGGTATGCCCAGACTATACGGGGCACCTCCTCAGCCCAGCTTCCCTTGGCTTTTTCTAGCCTTCTCTTCAAGCCTCTCAACAACACCCGATTAGCTGACTCCACCTGGCCATTTGTCTGAGGGTGCTCGACGGATGCAAACACTTGTTGAATTCGCACCCCTTCGTAGAGCTTCTTCAACAGGTGGCTTGCAAACTGAGTCCCATTATCCGACACCAGGCGTTTAGGCACTCCAAACCGGCACACGATGTTCTTCCACACGAAACCTTCGATCTTGTGTGCGGTGATCTGGGCCACTGGTTCTGCTTCGATCCACTTGGTGAAATATTCAATCGCCACCACCAAGTACTTCATCTGCCTGATCGCCAGCGGGAAAGGCCCCAGGATGTCAATTCCCCAGGTATGAAACGGCCAAGGGCTATAAATCGACTTCAACTCCTCGGGAGGCGCCTTATGCCAATCGGCGTTCTGCTGGCATTGTTTGCAACATTGGGCATACTTCTTGCAATCTTCTCTCATGGATGGCCAGTAGTATCCTGCACGGAGAGTCCTCACGGCCAGAGCTCGACCACCGACGTGGCTTCCGCATATACCTTCGTGGAGCTCCGCCATGATTCTCGTGCACTTCTCGCCATGTATACATTCCAGGAGCGGGTGAGTGAACCCAAACCTGTACAGATCGCCATCAATCAGGGTGTACTTGCTAGAATTCTTCTTTACCTTCCTAGCCTCAGTCAGATCCAGCGGGAGAAGGCCATCCGCCAGGCACCGCTTGTACTGGGTTATCCAAGTGTCTGGCTCATGGGTAGCGCAGACCTGCATCACGTTCACCTTCTCTCCCCGGCAAGCTCTAATTCTCGGCGATCTCAGAGTTTCTTGCGTCAGGGACTTATGGCTTCTCGCGGCTTTCTCCGTCGACCTGCTGATCTGAAGGACCAGGTGATCTGCCACAAATGCTCTCGGCGTCTTCAGAGTTTCTTGAATCACCGTCCTCTGCCTACCCCCCTTGCCTGAGCTGGCGAGCTTAGCTAGCAAGTCAGCTCGGGCATTCTGCTCTCTGGGCACATGCACTACTTCAAAGGAGGCAAAAGAACTCTTCAACTCCTGCACATATTCCAGATAGGCCGCCATTTGTGGATCTTTAGCCTGGAACTCGCCTGTTACTTGCCCTGTGACTAGCAGCGAGTCACTCTTAGCCATCAGCACCCTAGCTCCCATCTCTTTGGCCAGCAAAATTCCGGCGATCAGCGCCTCATACTCCGCTTGATTGTTACTGGCTTTGAAGGCAAACCTCAGAGATTGTTCGATCAGCACGCCGTTGGGTCCTTCCAATATGACTCCAGCACCGCTGCCCTGCTGGTTCGACGATCCATCCACCGAAAGTACCCAACGGAAATCGTCCCCTTCAACCCGCGTTGCCTCAGATGAGAGCTCGACCACGAAATCTGCAAAGATTTGCCCCTTAATCGGGCCTCGGGGCTCATATTTGAAATCAAACTCTGACAACTCTACTGCCCACTTCACCATCCTTCCTGCAACGTCAGGCTTCTTCACGACCTTCTGGATGGGCAGGTCGGTCATCACCAGTATTGTGAAGCTATGGAAGTAGTGGCGCAACCTCCTCGCCGAAAACACCACAGCCAGCGCAGCCTTCTCCAGGGCCTGATATCTCGTTTCGGGGCCCTGCAACACCTTGCTCACAAAATAGATAGGCTTCTGAGCCTGATCTTGATCCTGGGCGAGCACCGCACTCACCGCCCTCTCAGTTACAGCAAAATACAACCTGAGAGGGGTTCCCACCAGCGGTTTGCACAGAACCGGCGGGCTCGCCAGATACTCCTTCAGCTTGACGAAAGCTTCCTCGCATTCTTTCGTCCAAACAAACTTATTGTTGCGCCTCAAGCACTGAAAATAGGGATGGCCCTTTTCTCCGCTAGCGGACACGAAGCGGGACAGGGCTGCCATCCGACCTGTTAGCTGTTGAACCTCCTTCACCGTAGCTGGGCTCCTCATCGCCAGGATGGCGGCACACTTGTCAGGGTTGGCCTCTATGCCTCTTTCAGTCAAGAGGAAACCCAAAAACTTCCCAGCTTCCACGCCGAAAATACATTTCTCTGGATTCAGCTTCAATCTGAACTTGGCGATCGTCGTGAACAATTCCTCCAAGTCGGCAACGTGCTTGCTCTTTTCCGGCGAGGTCACGACCATGTCATCGACGTACGCTTGCACGTTCCTTCCCAGCATCGGTGCAAGTACTCGATCCATCAGCCTCTGGTACGTGGCCCCCGCGTTCTTCAGCCCAAACGGCATCACCTTGTAGCAATAGCACGACCTCTCCGTCATGAAGGCTGTCTTCTCTTCATCCATGGGATGCATCTTGATCTGATTATACCCCGAGAAGGTATCCAGGAAACTCAACAGCTTACACCCCGCAACACTATCCACCAGGGCGTCTATGCTTGGTAAAGGATACGAATCCTTTGGGCAAGCTTTGTTCAGGTCAGTGAAATCGACGCACATGCACCATTTCCCGTTACTCTTCTTTACTAGCACGACATTCGCCAGCCATTCAGGGTACTGGACTTCCCTGATGTGGCCTGCAGCAAGGAGCTTCTGTGTTTCTTCTCTAATCGCCTGCCTCCTTTCTTCGTTGAACTTCCTTCTTCTTTGTCGCACTGGTCTCACCAAGCTGTCCATCGCCAGATGATGGCACAGGAAGTCGGGATCAATCCCGGGCATGTCCGAAGCGGACCATGCAAACGCGTCCAGATGCCGCTCAATCACCTTGGCGATCTGGTCCTAGAGCTCGACCTCCAGAGATCTTCCCAACTTGAAGATTTTTCCCCCGATCTCTTTCTCGAGCCACTGCTCGACAGGCTTTGGCCTGGATTCTCGGGCGATCACCGCCCTGGCGATTCCCTGTTCTCTCGCTTCCTCAGGGCGATTCCGCGCCTCTTCCTCCTCCAGACCAGCGTTTCCCTCCACTAGCTCAGCGTCCACCATCTCCACGTCCCTTCCGGCGGTCTCTACCGCTACCGTCGATCTGGGCTTCACACCGGGAGGTGGGGTGGTTGTTACATAACTCACTGATCTCTTGTTTTTCAGGCTATTCTCATAGCACTTTTTCGCTTCTTTCTGATCAGACTTGATCGTGATCACCACCCCCTCCATAGACGGCAACTTTACCTTCATGTGCCGAGTCGACGGGATGACGCCTATCCTGTTAAGCGTGGGCCTTCCCAACAGGATGTTGTATGCTGAAGGAGCGTTTACGATGAGGTACTTGATTTTCTCCGTCCTCGAACCAGCCTCATCTGTAAACGTGGTTCTCAACTCAATATACCCCCTGACCTCCACCTGGTCACCAACGAACCCATATAGGCACCCTCCATAGGGCCTTAGCTGGTCAAGGGGCAACTCCAGCTGCGTGAAAGTCGGCCAGAACATCACGTCTGCCGAACTTCCTTGGTCCACCAGAACTCTGTGGACCTTCCTTCTCGCCGTCACCAACGAAATGACTATGGGATCGTTGTCATGGGGCACAACGTCCCGAAGATCCTGCTTGGTGAACGTAATGTCCATTTCCAGCGAGTGACCTTCAAACATATCCACTGTCATCACCGACCGCGCGTACTTCTTCCTCTGCGATGCGGTGCATCCACCACCTGAGAAGCCTCATGCGATAGTGTGGATTTCCCCGTGGATAGGCATTTCGTGTTGCTGGGCTTCTCCAACTGCTGGCTGGGAACTCGACGCTCCCCCCGTCCTCCTATCCAGCAGATAGTCATTTAGGAACCCGCTCTTAACTAGATCATCGAGCTGATACCCTAAGGATAAACACGAGTCCAAAGTGTGGCCAAAGCCCTGGTGAAACTCACACCAGGCGTCTGGCTTTGGTCCCAGCACCTTGTCGCCCACCTTCTCAGGCGCTTTCAACCTGGCAGATATGTTGGGAATGGCGATCAGGTCCGCTAATCCCATAACAAACTTGTGCTTAGGCGGGCGATTGTATTCCCGGCGTGCTGGTTGCTGGCGCCCCTGGCTCCTCCCCTTGTTCCTCCTATCGTAAGGATGGCGAGTCCTCTGGTCCTTCCTGGTCGCCGTCGCTGTTTCCAGCACCCTTTGCGGCTGGATTCTGGTCTGGGCGCGTGGCCTAGCGGGAGCCACGCTCCCTCTCTTCTCAGCGACCTCACTTTCGACGGCGATGTGAGCCACCGCAAGTCGCCTGACCTCAGCAAACGTTGCAGGGTGAGCCCTGATCAAGGCCTCGCAGAATGGTCCCGGCAGCACGCCCTTCTTGAATGCATAGACCAGCATTTCTTCATCTTTAGCCGGCGATCTGACCATCTGCGCTCCAAAGCGATTTAGGTAGTCTCTGAGGGACTCTCCCTGGTACTGCCTTATATCAAACAGATCATAAGACACCCTGGGCGGTGCCTTGTTCACGATGTATTGCTCGACGAAAACCTTAGAGAACTGCTGAAAACTAGTTATGTGACCGTTAGGTAGGCTCACAAACCACTCCAACGCCGTTCCCTGGAGCGTGCTTACGAACATCTTGCAATACACGGCGTCTGACCCTCCCGACAGCATCATCTGCGTATGGAACGTGGTCAGATGGGCCTCTGGATCCTCCACGCCGGTAAAGACAGCCTTGACAGGGACCACGCTCGTAGGAATGGGCGTATCAGTAATCGCCTGAACAAAAGGCATAGGGAAAACGCGGGGTGGCGATGACGGCGCCACCTCTTTAGCAGAAGAACGCCCTTGCTGCTCCTGAAGAGCTTGACGCAGCTCCTCAGTCACCTTGCTGAGCTCCTCATTCCTGGCGCGAGAGGCGACCAGGTCCTCATGCATTCTCGCCTGCTCTATGCGTGAGGCTTCCACAGTTGCCTGCAACGAACGCATCATCTCTGCCATCTGCGCCATGGTCATGGCAGCGGCGCCTTCGGCAGCGACGGGCGCAACTGGACTTGAGCGATTGCTTCTCATTTTTCTCATGAAACTCAGCGAATCACAGAAGGTAGCGAACAACACTTACTTTAGCTACGATTGAGTCAGCGATCAATCGGAAAAACTGTGCGAAACTCCGGGAGAAAACTCAAGAACACCGTAAACCTTCAAAGAAACTTGCACCTTCACCAAAACCCACTGCTCTTCCCACGGATAACAAAACGAGCGAAAGAACTCAACTCCACCGAACAAATTACGCGTAAACAGCAGAAAAACCTTTCTTCACCGATCGAAAACCCAAACGAACGGTGTAAAACGCGAATTCACCGAACAAATTTCAAGCAAACAGCGAACGATGGTTGCACCAGCACACAACCACGCAGAAAACTTCGAAAACCTCCAAGAACTCACGCTGTGGATGGGAGCAAGTTTTACACGGCCCCACGGTGGGCGCCTGATGATCCTGCCTGTTGACCAGAACGCTGGAAACTGCCTCGTCAAAGGATCGACGTGTGCACCGCTTCACACCTCTGTTCCTCTTCGAGATCCACCTCAAGAACCTGCAAAGAAATAGAGCGGCGCCGCTGCGGCCGATCGCACTCCAACGCCCAAGTCAGTGACCGAATCACCAAATACTAAGAGAACAAGAACCGTGCAAATCCTCTCTCACAGTCAGCTCTGTAACTCGCAAGCGTAAAGAGTGTAATCTGAACGTGCGTACCTTAGAAAGTTCGTTGAGAACTCCTATATACCTGGTTACTTTCTCTCTCCTAGCAGTTACAGATTTGGACACGTGGCTCGTATCCAACTGTACACGTGCCATCATCTGGAGCCTCCTTGACTTGGACGCTGCTTCTACTCTTGTTTTACTAAGTTACCTATGCATGGTACTGCCCAGTACATAGCCAACTTGGGAGTGCGATCTCTACTGGAACTGGCGAGTTAGGGTGCCTTCATACACCTTCCCTGTGGTCTCGCCGGCCGCCTTCATAATCTGCTTCTCCTTCATCTTCGGCGATGTGCTTTCTCTGGCGATCTCCAATCGCTTGGTCGCCTGAGTTTACATCTGGCGACTTCATCTTTAACCCGGTGATCGCCTATTCTGGTATGCTGGAGATCGGAACACGCCAACTTAATGACTGGCGACTTCACGAGCCCCCCGACTTCCTTCCCTTCTGCCAACCTGGCGCCTTGCCAACACGCCTATACCGTAGCGGGATGCCATGTCATCACTCCCGACTACCAGGGCGGTACAACAAGTTTAGGAATTGTTGGAGAAGGGTTGGGTTCAAAAGAGCCTAAGTCTTTCTGTTGTACCTGTTTTGTTGGTGCCAAAGAAAGATTGCAAATGGAGAATATGTTGTGATTGTAGAGCCATTAACATTATCACCATCAAATACAAGCATCTAATTCCTAGACTTGATGATATGCTTGATGAATTGCATGGGTCTACCATATCTTCCAAGATGGACCTTAAAAGTGGTAATCACCAAATTAGAATTAAAGAAGGTGATGAGTGGAAAACTGCTTTTAAGACCAAATTTGGACTATATGAGTGGTTAATGATGCCTTTTGGACTCACTAATACACCTAGCACTTTCATGAGGCTTATGAATCATTTCTTTAGGGTTTACATAAGTAAATATGTAGTATTTTATTTTGATGATATATTAGTATATAGTCAAAGCCTAAAGTCCCACCTAATTCACCTTAGGGAAGTTCTTTTAGTGCTTAGGAAAAATAGTTTGTTTGCTAATATAGATAAGTGCAATTTTTGTGTAGATAGTGTAGTGTTTTTTTATAGCAAACAAAAATGGGGTACATGTTGACTCCGAGAAAATCAAAAGCCATCCAATAGTGGCTAGCCCCACAAAATGTAGGAGATGTTAGGAGCTTTCATGGTCTAGCAAGTTTCTATAGAAGATTTGTTCCTAACTTCTCAAGTCTAGCTTCACCACTCAATGAGTTAGTGAAGAAAGACACTCCATTTTGTTGGACGGAGAAGCATGAGCAAGCCTTTCAAAGGTTCAAAGCTCAACTCACTAATGCACCCATTCTAGCTTTGCCAAACTTCTTGTACTAGACCAGAGCGCTCAAAGGTCAACGCTCGGTGGTCAAAACTCAGCACTTGTCATAGACAGGTCAGCACGGCTCTTGGGCCAAGCTGGTGGCCCATGTGATGGGGCCCAAATGTATGTATGAGTTACTTTTTCGTATAACCCTTTGTGCATAAGGCCTAGATGGCTAGCGAGGGGTAGATTTGGACCTAGGGGTATGCTTAGTGCGCTGGGGGTCTAGTTTAAGTAAATATTTTCTATTGAACCTAATCCCATGTGTGCTAAGGCACGTAAAGATTAGGTTGCATGTATTTAAGAGAGGAGCGTAGCACCATGCTGAGAGTTGCATGTACCTTGATGCTGGTACATGAGTTGATACTCTGGTTGTTATTCTATTATTATTTTATGCACTCCATGAAGGAAAGATTTCGTTTTGTTGCAACACCGTCACGGTGCCCTAGAGTAGAATATTTTCATATTGAGTATGCTTTCAGTTGAGATTATATTCTCATGATAAAAATTTGTTACAAGGGGTAAATTATAAAAGGGACTTGAAATCCCAGGATAAGGTACGCTATTTCTAAAACTGAAACTTACTACTTCTTAAATTCTATAAGCCATGTAATGACTTGATCGTCGAAGTGCAATCAACAGGTAGGGTCCCCTCTGTCTCAACGGAACCACGTTCCAACGTAATATAGGGAAGAGTAGATTCCAACAGAGATAGACGGAGACAGAGCTTGTTGCTAGATTCAACCGGCGAGCAGGTCAACCGGCCAGAACATTTGTCGCCCACCGTGGGGCCCGATAAAACCAGGTCCCACCCACATTTGTGTTCAAGCTTTTAGGCGTGATGATGAATACGAGGCAAGGTCCATCATACAACAACTTATGGAGACTGTGAGTGCTCTCCAGGAGGCGGTAGCGGCATCCAGGGTTGAGCAGGAGAGGCTCATGGAAGAGGTTCGTGGAGAAGGTGCTCAAGTAAGACTAGTTCATGGCTAAACTAGATGCGTCGTGGGCGAGTAACAAGGAGTTACGTAAAGCCCACGAGAAATTGCGTAAGGACCTACAACCACTGCGCGAAGGCTCCAGAGAGGAGCGAGGCCCGACTATTCAAGCAAGAGCTCTCCCCAAGCCATTCTATATGAGCATTGTGATTTCCCTTATTCAGTTAATGTGTTACTTGATAAGGTCGTTAGTTAAATTACCACTAGATGTTAAATTTATGTTAGTAATGTTTACCAAGGTGTGCATTGCTAATATGCCAGTTGAGGCATGCCAAAGTTAAACGAGTTAAATAAGTAAATTTAGGTACTGATACATGCAAGAATTTATAAAGCTAGGAGTGTTAAAAGGGTTACAAAGGGTAGCCGATTACAAGATGATGTTATTCATCCACAAGTTTCCCATCTACCACCGTCGTACCCAAACCAAGTTGCACTAGCGCAGAAATTCTAAACAAGGGCGGTTATTTTACATTTACAAATGCGGCTATATAGCCGCACTTGTAAATACTATTTATAAGTGCGGCTATTTAAGGTAGCCGGATTTGTATATGCTTCTGAATGAGGTGACACTGTTTAGGGGTTTAAGGTTTACAAATGCGACTATTACCAAAGTCGCATTCGTAAATCGTGCGCTTGATTTAAAAATGTGGCTTTGGTAAATAACCGCACTTGTAAATAGTGGTTTTTTTTAGTGCAATCTGTTTTGTCCCAAACCCATATAAATTAACTTGTATATTGATCAAAATGTACCCAGTCAGACAAATACATAAATATAGAGATAAATTCGGAGAATCAAAATGTACATTACAAACAAGTAATCAAATTACATATAATCCCTACATTATTGATCAGCTATCCTAGAGTTATAAAAATTTATGAAATATGTGGACCGAGAATGTCTCACATATGACATTGCTTCCGAATTCATTGGTATTTCTTTCGTGAATAACTGCATTGCAAAATATAGTTGACATAAATTAGCTTTTAGATACATATATGTTCAAGAATTATAAAAATGATTTAACATATCATGTTACCTCTTTCAAACCAGTTTTAACACCTAGTCTTATAATGGTAATCATCCATAGCATAATGTAATAGTCACACTCATAACTTCCTGGTTGTTTATTACACTATAATTCAATAAAAAGTAAAAGTTAGTATATTGATAAACAATGATAAGAGAAAGAAAAAAAATTACAAACCTTTATTCTTATCCAGTTCAAATTATTTGAAGTGGATCGATTTTTTAGGATGTTATATCCACACCATGAACTTGTTAATACAAAAAACCTCATTAGTAGATGGTTAATTAGTAACATACAAAGTAAAGTTTATAGTGTACTTACGTATCAATGATATTCTTAAAATTTGTGGGTATCTTCTTGTGTAGGGAACAAAACCACACAACAATCTTATCAACCATTGATAAGACAAGTAACTGCCAATGATGCCTATATCATCCATGAAAAGAGTTAGTAAATATTTAAAACATGAAATAGTAATAATTGATGACATATAATTAAACTTACTCATTAATATAAGGGCATAAATAAATTTGTTTTCCCTCTTTTTCCAGGGTGTTAGTGATGTATGCTTGGGTCTCATATGACATTGGTCCAATGGGATTAGTATATGCAGGATCTAAGAATCCATACACATTTTCCTTCTTGATGGAGGAGGGCCCAAGCTCACCACACTATGAAAGCCAAGCTTCCAAGACTAAGACCGTCTAGCCATGATGAGAGCGTCTAGCCTCAACAAAAGGAGCGTCTAGCCATGAGGAGGAGCGTCTAAGCCATGAAGAGGAGCGGCTACATAAGGAGCATCTATGAAGAGTCCTAGACCGTCTAGCTTCACATATACATGGGCCAAGCTACGGTTTGTGAAGAGAAGGCTTTTGTTGCATAAAGGCCCATTAGGGGTGCTTAGTAATTAGAGTAGTGTAGAAAGCAAAGTTGAGTGAAACTTTCTAGAAGCTTACCATGTGTGTGACCGGTCATGGCAATGACCTATGTTTTGCATTTCATTTGGATTCCATTTCATTACACATTAGCTTAGCTTCTACGTCCCACATAGCCTATAAATAGGGAGGCTATCTCATGTATTTTGCAAGTTTATTGTGAGTAAAGTTATGCTGCCCATTTGTGCTCAACTTTGCTTCTCCTTAGAATCCTAGGCTCTAAACTTCAATTCCTTCATCTTTTCCCTTGAGCTGGCCGAACCACTCAATACCCATACCTATCATGCACCTACAAGATCAACACCACTCTTAGGAGGATCTTGCTCACTCTCATACATTGCTTCCGCCCCATACTCTACATTGATTCAAGAAGAACTTCATGAAAATGCCATCATTTGGTATCATGAGCTTTGGTTCTTCAAGATGAGTAGCTCCTTGTCTTTTAAATTTTAGTTCTTCTTTATTTCATATTGTCATTTACTTTCCTTACTTGTCTTGCTGTTTTTTACATTTTAATTTGTTCTTGGTGTGCTTTGTGGAAGATCCAACCGAAGCACTCTTGTTCATTTGATCTTGAACAAGTTCTTGTGCAATTTGTGATAGGATTCCATACACCTTTGTGTTGCTATTTTCTTTTAGGCTTTGAGTCTTTATTGCTTTCCTTATTTGGTTCATATTATGCTTTGAGTCTTTAATTTTCTGAATCTATACATGTTTTGTCAAGTCATGTTCATCCATATTGTCAACAATTCATAGTAGTCCTTTTATTTGGCTTAATTGTTTCTTGATTTTGGGTCTCTTTATTTGCTTGAATCTGCTGTTCTTTGCTCCTTTGGTGCCTTTTTAATTTTTAGTTTGAGTTCATATTGTGTTTAGATCATACACAATTCTATTTCACAAATTTACATTGTGTCTAAACTTTGGTATCTTGCTGTTTTTGTTTCCAGTTTTCAGATTCCCCTGTTTTCACCTTCTCTGTTTTGGCTGTTTTAACCCAAAAAAATATTTCCACCCATAGGAAAATTCTGATTTTCTGGAAAATGCAAGTTTAAAGTGTTATAGAAAGGACAAAAAAAGAATTAGGCCAAAATAAGCAACAGAAAAAAAATGATAAATCTTTTAAAATCAGAGTGCAAATCTGAAGCGCTCCAGCTGGCCTAACCGAACACCAAATTTGAAAAATTTATTAAAAATAAATGGTGCATCCGTTTTGAGTGATTTCAAAGCCAGATTTTAGATAAGATACTGAATATCTTGCATAACAAATTTCAGAGCCAAATTCCAAAAATACAGCTCAGCATAAATCGGGGAACAAACACGTTTTCTGGCCCACAACATTTTCCAGTGGTGCTGTTTTTTTATTTGGTCATCTAATCTAGTGCTTTTCTTTAGGAATTCTTTTGTGTGCCAACCTTTAATTGAGTACCTTTATTTGTTTGCTTTACTTTCTTGACTCTCTTTCTAGTTGTCACAATCTAAATCCTTTTGGTGGTACTGTTTTATTCAATTAAATTTGTTTCTTGCTTTTGTTCTTTGACCTCTAATTTGGGTGCTGGAATTTAATTCTTCTTTGGTGCTTATGTGAATGGGAACTTGATTTGGTTAAGGTTTAGCCCTTTGCTAGGTGCTGGAAATTGGAGAATTAAAGGCCATCATTCTAAGGAGAAGACAAGGCCAAAGCCGAAACAAGCATTCTTGAGAAAACACTACAAACACTTGGAAGATCAACAAGCAAAGACAACAAGGAAGTGCACTAACCAAAAAGAGGATCAACAAAGGGAGTTCTCTTTTTTTTCTTTGCAACTTGGTTTATTGTTAATTACCTTGTTAATTACGTTTTAGACGGTGAGTGTGTCTTCAAGGGCTCAAAGTGTCCAAGAAGCCTCACCTAGGGCCGAATAGTATAGCATTCTTGATTAGTAATTGTTACTTGTTTGTAATTGCTTTTCTTTTGCTTTCATAGCTACGCTTTGCATGTTTAATTTTGTTTAAATTTTGTGCTAAACCGACTAGCTTTGTTGCATAGTTAGCTTGCATTGTTTTCTTGCATTTATTTCACAACTTATTTGTGTTCTAAGTGTTTCACTAAGAGAAAGTCTTGTGTGAAGATATTGGAGGATAGTTTTTGGCAAGGAAAAGGCTTGGTACTTAAGTAGTCCTTTGTGACTCACCTCCCTTACCTGGAAAACTACCTTCTTTAACTTTCCTAAACTTTCTCAAAGTAAAACACCTATATACACAAAGTTTTAGCCATGTCTTCTTCTTCTCACTCTCCAAAGTCTATAGAAAGTGAAGTAAAATCTTTGAAAACTCTTTTAAAAGAAGTATCCCAAGCGGTACAATTAATCTCTTTTAGACAATTGGAGAATGAGAACAAAATCAATGAGTTGGCTAAAGCTCAAGAAGAGAAATCACAAAACTCACAAAAATCAAAAAAAACTCATGCATCCCATTCTAAAAGTAATGAGACTCTAGGGGAGGGAAGCCTTAGAATTAATGACTATTACCAACCACCCCCTAGAAGAACTAGACAAAGGGAGCAAGAGAGCCCAAAGGAAGTAAGGGTAGACCTACCCCATTTCTATGGTAAGGAAGATGTAGAGGCCTACCTAGATTGGGAGATGAAAGTAGAGCAACTCTTTGCTTGCCACAGGGTGAGTGAAGAGAGGAAGGTACCCTTAGCAACCCTTAGTTTCCAAAGCAATGCCATGTATTGGTGGACCTCTTTAGAGAGAGACCGACGTCTTCATAGGGAGCCTTCCATAGAATATTGGAATGACCTTAGGGGAGCCCTAAGACGTCGCCACATACCTTCCTACTACCATAGGGAGTTGATGGACAAGCTCCAAAGACTCCAACAAAAGAACTTAAGTGTGGAAGAGTATAGGCAGAAAATGGAGCTCTACATGATGAGAGCATCCATTAGAGAGAAAGAAACCACCACCATATCTAGGTTTCTAAGTGGGCTCAACCTTGAGATAAGGGATAGAGTAGAACTATTACCCTACCAAGACTTGAATGATTTGGTTCAACTTTGCATTAAAGTTGAACAACAAAATTTGCGCAAAACTTCAAGTCTAAGGGTGGGTTCTTACTCCAACTCTTATCCCAAGAAAGACTTTAAAAGGGAGGGTAGTACACCTAGAGACAAATCCAAAGAAACTACCAAACCCTTAGTGAAAGATGCCTCCACCCCATACATCCGTGCTAGGGACACCAAGTGTTTTAAATGTTTTGGAAGAGGGCTTGTGCAAGCACAATGTCCAAACCAAAGGATTTTGTTTTTAAAAGGAAAAGATGAGTACACAAGTGGTGAGGATGAACCTAGTACTCAAGAAAAAGGGGAAGGAGAAAGGATAAATCCTTTGGAGGGGGACTTATTGATGATTCAAAGAATCCTCCACAATCAACCTAGTGCATCCAACGAGACACAACGAGAGAACATTTTTCATACTAGATGCAATATTTTAGAAAATATATGCTCTCTTATTGTGGATGGTGGGTCATGCTGCAATTGCTGTAGCACTAGATTGATTGAAAAGTTAAAGCTACAAGTAGTTCCTCATCCAAAACCGTACAATTTACAATGGATCAATGAGGATGGAGAACTACATGTAGACAAACAAGTGGAAATCGAGTTTTCTATAGGTAACTACAAAGACAATGTTTTATGTGATGTAGTACCTATGGAAGCTTGCCACATCTTATTAGGTAGACCATGGCAATTTGATAAGAAAACCTCGCATAATGGTCTAACTAACGAGATTTCTTTCATCCACAAGCACAAAAGATTTGTACTTAGCCCTTTACCACATTCCCAAGTGGTAAAAGACCAAATACAAATGAAACACAAAAGGGATGAAGAAAAAATAGAAAAATAGAAAAATTTTGGGAAACAAAAGGCGTGGGAGAATAGTGTTCCTTCCCACAAGGTCATTCAACAAGTGAAGCACAATGAAACTACCTTTACAAATATGCTTCTTGTTGAACAACCTAGCCTTTCCTATTGTAAAGGAACACTTGCAAGCATAAGTACAAAAGAAAAGTCTTTAAAAGAAGCTTGCATAGATCAAGACTATTTCTCAAATGTGTTAAGATATCCCCAAGGGAATGACAAGTTATCTATAAGCACCTACCAATTTTTGTATGAAGTAGTGCCTAGAACAACTTGCCATGTCTTATTGAGACAACCATTGCAAAATGTACAAATTTTCATAAACCATGGTTGTACCAACGAGACTCTCTTTGCACATAAGAGGAAAAGTCTACAAGAAGGAGAACTCATGGGACAAATGAGAGTTGATAAAACTCTAGAGCTTTTAAGAGGAAAAATTTTGTCACCCATGAGAAAAGAAGTTCAAAGACATTACTTTAGGTATACCTCTTGTTTTCAAACTACACCTAAAGCGAAGTTCCAAGAACTCTATCCTCCTTCACCTTTTGTAAAAAATCCATGGGAAGATACACATTTCAAATTAGAGCTTCCTAGGACGACAAAAGGTCTTGATTCTTTCTTCATGGAAATGGATAAACTCTTCTTAAGAAAAGTGACAAGCCTCCATGATTTATTTTCAAAAATAAGGGATAGAGCTCCAAAATTTGAAAACATAGCTCTCCCTTCTATGCTTCACGAAATCATGAGGGACACCCACAATTCTTGGGATAAGAATCCTTTTCCTTTTATGCATGCATACAATGGAGTAGTCCACAAGATTACTCATATCTCTCCATTTGAAAAACAAGAATGGCAACTTCACACAATTATCTGTTTTTCAAAGGCTCACCCTAACTCCTTTGCTTTGTTTCAGGATTCACATAGATTGACATTTGATCCGGGAGGATACACCTTAACGAAGCAAGAGGCTGCTATCCGAGATCAAGCATGCACATCTGAGGATAGATCTTCTCATGAAGGAGGAGATGATGGACACCATCCAGCCACAACCATCCCCCGAGCATAAGCCTTGGATTTGAGGACAAATCCTTTTCAAGAGGGAGGGGATGATGGAGGAGGGCCCAAGCTCACCACACTATGAAAGCCAAGCTTCCAAGACTAAGACCGTCTAGCCATGATGAGAGCGTCTAGCCTCAACAAAAGGAGCGTCTAGCCATGAGGAGGAGCGTCTAAGCCATGAAGAGGAGCGGCTACATAAGGAGCATCTATGAAGAGTCCTAGACCGTCTAGCTTCACATATACATGGGCCAAGCTACGGTTTGTGAAGAGAAGGCTTTTGTTGCATAAAGGCCCATTAGGGGTGCTTAGTAATTAGAGTAGTGTAGAAAGCAAAGTTGAGTGAAACTTTCTAGAAGCTTACCATGTGTGTGACCGGTCATGGCAATGACCTATGTTTTGCATTTCATTTGGATTCCATTTCATTACACATTAGCTTAGCTTCTACGTCCCACATAGCCTATAAATAGGGAGGCTATCTCATGTATTTTGCAAGTTTATTGTGAGTAAAGTTATGCTGCCCATTTGTGCTCAACTTTGCTTCTCCCTAGAATCCTAGGCTCTAAACTTCAATTCCTTCATCTTTTCCCTTGAGCTGGCCGAACCACTCAATACCCATACCTATCATGCACCTACAAGATCAACACCACTCTTAGGAGGATCTTGCTCACTCTCATACGTTGCTTCCGCCCCATATTCTACATTGATTCAAGAAGAACTTCATGAAAATGCCATCACTTCTCCTCAGTGAGACAGACTCCATGCAAAAACCTACAAGTTATTAGTTAAAGCATAATCAATAATAATTTAACATAAAGTAAATTGAAAAATAGGTAAAGATATTTGCATCATAAAAAATTGAATTATATTTATATTGAGCTCCTGATTCCCAGCTACAAATTATATTAAATCTGTATTGTACATCATCAGTGGCAGTTTAGTGTTTATTTAAAAAACGTATCATCCCACGAAACATCAAAAGGTTGATTATCAATCTAACTAGCAATTAGACATAAGGAAGCTATAGGATCGTCAACTGGAACCTCACGCTTCTTCTCCGGACTTGGTTTCCGAAGAGGTTTCTACAAGATAAAGAACATTTGTATTAAATTATATGTAATATATAAATATAAATAAAAATAAAATTAATATAATGAAATGAAATTATTACATGAGATTGGGGCATAAATCGAATGAGGTCTTTGGGCCAAGCAACGAATGTCTGAAATGATCAGCCACAGTGGTTACCTCATCTGAAGGTAGTGGAACACGAGTATCAGGTACTCGTACTTTTTCAACTGTTACCTTCGCCACCTTAGGGGAGAGAGGAACGTTATTTAAGGCGGTAGCCTCTTCATAGACTTTTCCAAGGGCCACCACCCGAGGAAGCTTGTCGCCCCTACCAGTAACTCACATTCACTCGTCTGCCCAATGATATCATCCCCTGATGTTGTAGGAGCCGCACAACTCCCCTTTGTGCTCTTGGAAGTGGGACTAACAAGGGGTTGATAGAAACTCCTGTCGCATTCTATCATTCTCTTTTCTCATCTCTAGCCGCATCATATCAGTCTCCTTTCTCATCTTCTCCATTGTATCTTAGTCTTCATTTGAGTTTCGCTCTCTTTGGAGAAGGAGAATGACTGTCGTTCTGAAACTCCAAAGTATAGTTTAATTCCAAACCCTTGTTCAGCTGCACGAACACGACCACAGTGCTCAGGTCATCCAATTGCTTCAACCAGGATATCGTGACGACCTTCAACAACAAAATTACCGTCGGATTCCAAGCAATCCTGCAAGAGACAAAAATCATATCATTTTTTAATATAATTAATGCTTTAAAATAAATGAAAATAACTAAAAATAACTTACAATTTTTTCGATGATAACCCCGGATTGCTCAGAACTTGGTGCACCTAACTTTTTAATTCGGACCCTCTTCCATTTTACATGATGAAAAGGTGGTGATGGAGGAAAAGTGACCCTTGTTTCCACATGACGACGTCCCTTGTCTAGATTGCTGCTTTTCCACCATCAGTGATTGCTCAAGTTTTCGATACCCCGAACGAGAGAGTACGTGCGGGGTAACATTCTTCAAAGCTATCTCTTGAGCTTTCTTCCGACGATCATGTCATAATTGAAATAAACAAAGTGAAGTAAATAAGATAAACTTATTAATGTTATATAAATAAAAAAAAGTTAAGTTACTTCACTTATCATCCAAGCCTCATTTTCACGGCTTCTTTAAAAAGACGTCATGTCTCTTCATCAATATGTTTGTACTTTAAACATGGATTTTCGTTTTTAAGGTCGCCAAAAACGTATCTCGAAGTTAGTTTTGACTTAAAGATACGAAATTTAAGTCTGATATTGGATATAATCTTTGATCGAAGCGGTTCCACATCAGGAATTTCAAAGTTTGCCTGAAAAATAACATCACCATATTAAAATTAATCAATCAATATTAAAAAGTATTATATAGTAACAATAATAATGTAAAGCTTACCAGAACATCCTCCCAGATCATGTTCCGATCGACCTCTGACACCTCATCCCATGAATTAATCAAAATGGAGAGCCTCTCACGAGAAACAACTCCAAGATAGCTTATAAACTCATCTACTTTAGGACCAAAAGCCACTCCAGTGTTGACGTCAATGTCAACACTTGTCTTCTCACCAGCAGCACGTCTCAATGCGAGACGCTTCAATCTAGTAGGTCCTTTATTGCCTCGTCCGGATCGAGGTCTGATCGTCATCCATGTCTCTGTTAAAAAAATTAGGTAACAAACATTAGTTAATTTGCATTGAATTAAAATCATATAAAAATAATACATAAAATTATAAATGCTTATTTAAGGGTTGCATGTGGGTTGAATGTTCATATGTAAATTCCTTCACTGTGGTCTTTACGGGTTGCATGTACATCATCATATTTATTAATTATCATTGGTGTGAATGAACGGGGGTCACCATTTTCAATATCATCTATGGCCTCCCCTTGTTTTTTCCCATGTAAAACGACATACCAATGTTCTGACGTAGGATCTTTCGCGTAGAAATCCTGAGATGCTTGTTGAACCATTATAAATGGCTCATCTCGATACCCTATCTTTCGAAAGTCCACTAGAGTGGATCCTGATTCATCAATTTTAACCCCACTTTTATTGTCAACCTATTTACACTTGAAAACTGGAACAGAAAACTTAGTGTAGTCAACCTCCCATATCTCTTCTATAAACCCATAGTATGCCATTAATCCAAGTACTGGTAAAATATACAATTATTCACTTCGTACGCTGTACATTAGATGAAATCAAAGTTCAATCCAACAGTCAACCAGGTCAAGGTCTCTGATGTCGTTGAATCCTTGAACACCTCGAATTTAAACCAAGGCATGCAAGTTCTATTATGTTCCATCAAGACCCATTTCTCTGCTTGTCTTGAGTTATTTGCCTTCACAATGGCTTTATGAGCTTCTATGTAAGGTATAACTTCATCTGTGTTATTCAATATGTACAAATGTGCTTGCAAGACTTCTGTTCGAGATTTGCTTACAATATTCACACCACGTAAACATTTAATGGTAGAACGCATGTGGTGCCATGAATTAGATGGAAGACCTATTGGATTTGATTTTGTCATGTACTCTGAACAAAATTCAATACTTTCTTCAGCTATGTACCTTTCAATCATTGAAGCCTCTAGACAATAATGACTTTTCACATAACCTTTCAAAATTTTCAAATACCGCTCAACAGGATACATCCATCTTAAGTACACTGGTCCACACAATCTAACCTCTCTTACCAGATGCACCACTAGATGAACCATGATGTCAAAACAAGATGGAGGAAAAAACATCTCCAATTCACACAAGATAACAACAATTTCATTTTGAAGTTCATCTAGTTTTGATGAATCAATGACTTTACAACAGATGGAAGAGAAGAAGAATGAGAACAAACGGGTTATGGTATGTCTAACATTTGCAACTGTTGCATCAAGATGTGGCAATCATGAGACTTCAACCCAATTAACTTCAAATCTTGCATTGGCACTAGGCTTTTCACATTTGAGGAATGTCCTTCTGGCACTTTCACACCCTTTAGACATTGACAAAAATAATTTTTTCATCTTTTGACACTGTGTAACAGGCTGGGGGAAAATATGTACACCTACCCATTTCTATAGGTGTCAACTCGCCGCGTATGTTCATCTCAATCAAATCTAAACGAGCATTTAGGCCATCCTTCGTCTTCCCGTTAATGTTAATAAGTGTACCAATTAAGTTATCACACACATTCTTCTCAACATGAATTACATCTATACAATGTCCGACTTCTAACCTCGACCAGTACGGAAGATCAAAGTAGATTGATTTCTTCTTCCTAATGTTTGTCACAAATGACTTTTTTTTTTACTTACCGAAGGTGTGGTCTATGTTATTTACCTTTTCATAAACCTCAACACTAGTTAATGGAGTTGGTGGACCACTAGCCTCTTGGTGTCCATTAATGGCTTTTTTTCAACCTCCGGTAAGGATGATGACTTCTAAGAAATCTCTGATGCCGAAGATATACTGTCTTCCTTCCATGTTTCAATTGTTGAGAAGCAGTGTCTTCTTCGCATATTGGACATGCTTTATGATCCTTAACACTGTAACCTGATAAGTTACCATATGTCGAAAAGTCATTGATGGTTCAAAATAACATGGCATGAAGCTTGAAAGTTTCATTAGCAAATCCGTCAAATACTTCAACACCCTTGTCCCGCATTAACTTTAAATCTTCAAATAAGAGACTTAGATAAACATCAATCTCATTCCCTGGCTATTTCGGACCGGATATCATCATAGACAACATCATGTATTTTCACTTCATGCACAATACAGGAGGTAAGTAGTAAATAACTAGTAAAACAGGCCATGAACTGTGATTTGTACTCATATTACCAAACGGATTCATTCTGTCTGTAGCTAAATCAAGTCGGATATTTCTTGATTCTTTACCAAACTCTGGAAACTCATCATTAAAATTCTTCCACTAAATAGAATCATCTGGATGTCGGTACATATCACATTTCCTCTCATCTACATGCCATCTAAGATTCTTAGCATCGTTTGGGTTTGCAAACAAACACTTCATCCTTGGAATGATGGGAAGATACCACATAACCTTCATTGGGGGTGCATGCTTTTCAATATCTACAATAGTATCATCATCTTTTTGTTTCAACTTATAACGTGATAACCCACACCTCGGACAATTTTTCAAACATTCAAAATCTTTCCGGTATAATATACAATCATTAGGACATGCATGTATCTTTTTATACTCCATACCCATTGGACAAAGAATCTTTTTGGCCTCATAATTACGATTAGGTAGAGTATTTCCCTTTGGAAGCACAACATTCAACAACTGAAGCAATTCCGTGAAGCTTTTATCAGTCCATCCATTTATTACCTTCAAATTCATCAATCTTAACACCGCCGACAACCATGTGAAGTTAGTTGATCCAGGATACAATGGAGTCTCTGCATCGCTTAACATACTTCCATATCCATGAACTTTTGCAAAAGACTCAGCTCCTACATCACGAATCATGTCCTCCAATCGATCATCATCTACATCATCGTGTACTGCTTCATCCATGGTGGACCCCACATATTCTTCAGTTACGGAAACACGTGGTAAATTTAATAATTCACCATGTCATGTCCAAGTTGTATAAGATCGAAGAAACCCATCACATAACAGGTGCTTTCTCATTAAATTAACATCCAGTATCCTTCCATTCAAACAGTTAAAGCACGGACACCTGATCTTTGCTCCATCATGACCACTATTAATCGCATTACGTTGTCCAAATTTTATAAATTCTTCTACTCCTCTTTCGTACTCATCACTTATAGAAACATAATTAATCCATTATATTCTGCAATAGTCATTCAGAATCAGGGTTCTATCTCACATGTTTGCCGAGGGTCGTATACCCCCGGACTCAATCCCAACATGTATTATTGTCGATGGTCGAACACCCCTCACACTCAATACAACAAAGATAATTCTATTCAAAACTAACAACTAACATAACATAAGTACAAATTATAATAAATACTGAATAATATAAATTTTAAAAAATAAAAATTATAATACATAAAAAATAAATTCATAACATGAAAAAATAATCAAAAAATTTAAAAAACCACCAACCTTGTGTGAGAAGACTTCGTTGCTGAAGAGTGCACAAGGAGCGGAAGCGAGGGCGGTGGCAGCGGAAGCGGTGGAAGACAATGAAGCTGCGACGGAGCAAAGAGAAAAACCCATCAAGAACCCACATGAAGGCAATGTAACAGTACTAACCATGTAAGAAACCAAACCAAAGAAAAATGAAAATATATATACATTCGGTGCAGCACAAAACGAGGTCGAAGAACTTACAAAATGAATGAATATGAGAAGAACAGATGGAACGGAGCAGGAACATCACAAACGCGAGTTGGAACGGAGCAGGAACAGTGCAAAGGAAACGCAAAGAGGAGAAAGAAAGTATGAAAAAATGTGACGCGCTCCAAATGTTAGGGTAAAAAAGATTTACAACTGCGGCTATTAGGCAAAATCGCATTTGTAAATCAAGCGTATTTATTTACAAGTGCGGCTATTGCTAAAACCAAACTTGTAAATCCAAATGCGGTTTTACCAATAGCCACATTTGTAAATCAAAACGCTTGATTTACAAATGCGGCTTTACCAATAGTTGCACTTGTAAATCAACTTAATTTCAAAAATGCCACCGCGTTTTTTACGAATGCGTGTAAGCGCAAAACCGCACTAAATAAATAACATTCTTTTCTTCATTTTGCACTAGTGTTGGAAGAAATCCACCACAGGGTAGATTCCTGAGGCTTGAGCAACGGCGTCTTCAAAGCTCTCCATGTAAGAGTTAGCAGCATCATCGGTGAGGGCCTCACTCTCTTGCACCAGCTCCTCACCCTTCTAGATCAACTCTTCGTCCTTCTTGACCAGCTCTCCCTTTAGCCTCTCCATCTCAGCTTGGAGCTTCATGTGTTTTGTTGGTTAATTCTAGGGCTTCCTTGGACTTTTCAGTCAAGAGAACCTTAGCTTCTTGTTGTGACCATTGGAGCTCTTCATGAAGCTTGGTTATTTCCTGCTTGAGACCACCAGCCCACTGTGAAAGCTCGGCAACTTTGAGGGATGTCTCTTTGGCTGATCCTTTCCACCCTTTATGATGAGAATCAAATAAAGGAGACTTTTATTAATGAAGGGAGAGGTCATTCACCTACACATTTGAAGTTCTTCCTTCTAGTCTTTTCAAAATTAAAAGAAGACATAAAATAAAGAGAGGATCAAGCCTAAAGCCAAAGAAGTCTACAAGCCTTCAAAGAATGGGCTTCAAATAAATATCTCTCTTTATAGTTTCTTTTATAAAATGTAGAATGTTTAAATATATAGTTTTTAGGAAGGTGCTTAGAGGGAAACCTTAGATACCTCTTTTGTAAAAGCATCTTTAGGCATTAGTTTAGAATTTTCTAGAAGGTGACTCTTCATGCTTAACTTTAGGTGCTAGAAGTGAGTAGCATGCAAGGGACTTTTGGTTAGCTTGTTTTGTAAGCTTCATGACCAGCCCTTGCTCTTATAAAAGGAGGGCTTAGGTCCTTCATAATGGAGATTTGGAATTTGTAGTAAAGAAACTCTCCCAATTTGGTGATTGAGTGAGTGAGATTTGATTTCTCCTCTTCCTAGTCTCATCTTGAGAGCCTTGGTTCCCTCAAGTGGCGGCAATTCACACTTATCTTGGAGCAATCACACTTCAAGTGGCGTGTTCATCAACCAAGTTCTTCATCCACATAAGTTTCCTCTCTTCTCCATTTAGTTCTTCCATTTCCATGTCCATATGAACTCTAAAACAAGTGTAGTTTCTTTTATTCGGTTCATCTTCCTTTTCTTGCACTTTTGTCCGGTTCTTTTCAATTTCTTACTGTTTTAATTCAGTTCAGTAGCTCATTTTCATGTTTTTTTCAGTTCCATTTCTTTCTTTAGAGTTTCAATCGGTTCATTTACTTTCTTGTTCAATTTAATCGGTTCAATTGGCAAGAAATGGGTCTTCCATGTGAGTTTGGTGTTTGGTGCAAGTTTTGGTGAGTTCTTGAAACATAGAACATTGATCCATCTCTATTAAAAGTGCCTATTCATTCTCCAACTCAAGTTGATTCCATAAAATGTTAAAGAATCATCTATATCTTGCTATTGGAATCATATCATGTTAGCTTGGAAGTGGCTAGGCAGTTTGAATCCAAGGACTATCACAATTTCCTCATAGCCTGCTCCACCAATTGGTCCTCCTTCAAGCACTCTATCTTTTCCTTGGCCTTGGTAGACAGCAGAGTCTTCTAAAGGAAGGAAGGGGCATCCATGTTAGGATCCCACAGTCCCCCCTCTGGAGCACTCGTACCTTCATCCTCTTGCACGCCCATTTGAGATAGAATGCTTAGAGGGCTCGGTGGCAGCCTTTCGTCTCCTTTTGAAGAACGGCCTAGAGTAGGTCTCATCATCGTCAGTAGGGGCAGGGGAGGCCTCGGCTACGACTTTAAGTTTCAAGTCTTCAGCATGACGAGCTTGGGCAATGATGGAGATCAAGCTCAAGTGGACATGGAGGCCAATCACCAAGATCAAGAAGAGGTTGAGGCTCAAGTGGAGGACGCCCATGGAGGTCAAAGCCCACCTCAAAGGCTTACAAGAAGCATGTTCAATGCTTTAGGAGCTAGGGGACGTTTATTTTCTCTTTTTGTAGTTTCTTTGATTGAAGGTGCTTAGAGGGAAACATTAGAAACCTCTAATGTTAAAACATCTTTTAGTCTTTAGTTAGGAGTCTTAGGAGGGGGGTGCGTTAGTAGATAGTTGTAGGAGTAAATAAGGAGGTGCCAAAGTGAGAGAAGAGATCACACCTTCCTCATGACTTGGTTTAGGCGCCGGTTGCATTTGTGTTTAGGAGGGAATTTTGAATTCTCTTAACTTGATTTTAAGCACCTCTAGGCTATAAATAAAGGTGTTGCCCTTGTACATTTCAGATTTGAATTTAGACTAAAGAAACTATACTCAATTTTTGAGAGAGCATTGGAGAGCTTTGTGCCTTCTTCACTAGTCTTATCTTGATGGTTCCATGGTTACCTCAAGTGGCGACTTGCACACTTATCTTGGAGTCTCCATCCTCCTAGGGGCGTGATCATCCAACCATTCTTCCATCTTCATGAGTTTTCTCTTCTCCTTCCTTCCTTCTCTTTTGATATTCATGTCTTAAGCTTGTGTTCTTGTATTTTGGTTTGGCACTTTCATTTTCCAGTTGCTGTTCTTCTTTTATTTTGAATTTTGGTTCGGTGCTTTTACATTTCCAACACTTCTTTTCAGTATTCTTGCCTTTTAGTTCATTTTGTTCGGTTCATTTCAATTCTATGTCAATTCTATTCGGTGCAATTGCTTTTCCTCTCTTTTTAATCGGTTCAATTTGACAATAATTGGAACTTCCATATGAGTTTGTGTTTTGGCACTAGTTTTGGTGAGTTCTTGTTCATAGAACCTTGATCCAATTCTATGATAAAGTGCCTAGCTCATAACCAACTCAAGATGATTCCTAAGAATGTCAACAATCATTCTAATTGTGCTAGTGGAATCACATCATGTGGTATCATGAGTTTAGGTGTGTTCTTGTTTAATTGTTGAGTTTTGTAGCACTTTATTTCAAGAGCTCTTTAATTTCTTGCAATTTTCGGTTCTATTTTTAGGCTTATTTGAGTTTGCTTGCTGTTTTAATTCTTTTGCCTATCATATGTTTGAGTATTTTCCTTTTTTGAATCCATACAAGTTTTGTCTTAGTCTTGTTTTTCCATAATTGTCATCACTTCTTGTAGTACTTTTATTGCTTTTGTTGTTTCTTGCTTTAGTGTCATATAATTTTTTCTGAATTTCATATTTATCCTTTGTGCATTTTCTGTTTTAGTTTGAGTTCATGCTTGTATTCTAGACCTATACAAGTTCCTATACATCATTTTCCATTATGTCTTTGATAGTTCATAATTCTGTTTTTCATTCCTATTAGGATTCCTCTGTTTCTGAAAACGTGCTTACTGTTTTTCAAATTGAAATTGATTTACTCACTGAAAAATTCTGAAATTCTGTATTTGTGTTATTCAAAGTGTTATAAAAGCATAGAGAAAAGAAGTACTCAAAAATTCAAAGTACACAAAAAATGATAAATAAAATACAAAAAGTGTACAATTCTGCCAAAAAAAAATACAGTAATCTGGCAGCGATTTTGAAAAATTTATCTCAATTAATTGACTTACTGCTTTTAAGTGATTCCAGTGCCATTATTGATTTAACATCTTGAAGTTTCTGTGGTTTAAATTTCATAATCCATTTCGCTCTATATCATTCCAGTTAAATCAGTAAACATCAAGCACAGTTTGCATAAAAAATATTTTCCAGTAGCTAATTTTTGTTTTCTTCATCTACTCTAGTGCTTTTCTTTAAGTATTATTTTGTGTGCCTACTTTCTCATTGAGTTCTTTAATTTTCTTGCTTGTCTTATGTTCATTAATCTTTGAGTTTGTCAAACATCTAGTATTCCTTTTGTTCTAGCCTTTCTTTGTTTATACTTTTTCTTGTTTGTCTTTATTGCTTCATTGGTTGTGTTGTGGTTGGCTTTGAGATTGGTGTGCTTGCTTTGACATCTTTCATTTGAGGATTCCAAGACCTCAAGATCAGATTGGTGCAAGGACATTATTTCTTTGAGAGTGACCATTTTCTGCCCAAATTCACTTCGGCAATTTCATTGCCAAGCTCACTGTTTTTGCTAATTTTGTTTCTTGACTTGTTTGCTGTTTTTGTGTGTTTACTGTTGTTTTTTTTATTACAAATAGCTGGATTTTCAAGTGATGCATCCTACAAGCAGAATTCTCCTTCCAAAGCTTCAATCCTTGGTGAATTACATGAAGCACAACGAACCATTAGACGCTTGGAAGAGAAAATGCAAAAGATGGAGGTGCAACAATCTAGGCCATCTCCTTCTATCCATGATTGGCATCATTCACATAGACCTTCAACAAGAGCTTCTTCAAATGATTTTGGCCGTGAAGAAGTCCATAGGAGAAGGAGAACTCCACCACAATTTCATGGACATAGACATCATAACCAAGGGGAGAGACATCACTACGGCAATGGCTTCTACCAAGATGCAAAGTCTAGGTTACCTTCGGTCAAGCTTCCTTGTTTTAATGGCTCTAGTGATCCTAATGTATATTTAGATTGGGAGGCTAAGTGTGAACAAATATTTGAGATCCAAGAAGAGCATAAGCTTAAGCTAGCCACCTTAGAGTTTAGTGATTATGCCATGAAATGGTGGCATGGTGTTGTAAAGGACATTATCTATCACTAGGGTCCTCCAGTGGACTCTTGGAACTCTTTAAAGGATCACATGCGCGCTAGATTTGAGCCCCCACATTTTAGGAAAGACCTCATGTTGAGACTCCAACGGTTTCAACAAGGCACGCTAAATGTGGATGAATATTATAAGGAGCTAGAGACGCTTGTGCTTAAAATTGAATTAGAAGAAAGTGAGGAAGCTATGATTGCTAGGTTTGTGAGTGGTCTTAGGAAGGATATTCAAGACATTGTTGAGTTACAAGAGTATTCATCATTGGGTTCTTTAGTTCATCTTGCAATGAAGGTGGAAGCCCAACTTGCTAAGAAAAATTCTTTCAAAAATGCTCCCAATGATGGTTACTACAACAAGTCTTGGAGAAACAAAAAGTCTTTTTCTAAATTTCCTTCCAAAGATTCTTCTTTCAAACCCAAGGAAACTAAGCCATCTACTTCTAGGCCTAAATCACCCACTAGAACGTCTAATACTAAATGTTTTAAATGTATGGGTTATGGTCATATAGTTGCTAATTGCCCTTCTAAACGAAGTATGTACATGCATGAAGGCATTGTAGTGAGTGAGCATGATTCGGATTCTCCTAAGCATTCATTGCATTCTAGTGCATCTAGTGAGGAAGAGAGTGATTGTCCACTTGAAGGGGATTTGTTAGTTGTGAGAAGACTTCTTGGACAAGTTTCACAACCTTTTGATGAAAGTCAAAGGGAAAATATTTTCCATACAAGATGTCTTATTCAAAACAACATTTGCTCTTTGATAGTGGATGGGGGTAGTTTTGCAAATGTGGCTAGTACAAGAGTAGTAGATAAGCTTGGATTGCCTACTATCTCTCATACAAAGCCCTACAAATTACAATGGCTTAGTGAAGTAGGAGAAATAGTTGTAAATAAATAAGTCCTCATCCATTTCTCAATTGGAAAATACAAATATGAGGTATTATGTGATGTTGTGCCCATGGAAGCCACTCATGTTCTTTTGGGAAGGCCTTGGCAATTTGATAGAAAAGTTTTACATGATGGCTTTACCAACAAACTTTCTTTTGAATTCCATGGTCACGAGGTTACTTTAAAATCTCTCTCTCCTAAAGAAGTCCATGAGGACCAAGTTATAATGAAGAAAAAGAGGGAGAGTGAAAAAGATAAAATAGATAAGAGTTCTAAGCCTACACTCCTTGTGTCTAGGCATGAAATTGAAAGGGAAATAGTGGCTCATCATCCTCTTTTTTTAGCCATCCCTAGAACTCTTAGAGTAGAATCACTTGTTGATAGTCGTCATTGCTTGGAAAATTTGGTAGAAGAGTTTCAAGATGTGTTTCAAGATCCTCCAAATGGACTTCCACCTTTGAGAGGGATTGAACACCAAATTGATTTGATACCGGACTCTTCTTTACCAAATCGTCCAGCATATAGGACCAATTCAAGTGAAACCAAGGAAATTCGCCAACAAGTTGAGGCTTTGATTGAGAAAGGGTGGGTTCAAGATAGCATGAGTCCTTGTGCTATGCCTATCATCTTAGTGCCAAAAAAGGATGGCACATGGTGAATGTGTTCGGATTGTAGGGCCATCAATAACATTACCATTAAGTATAGGCATCCCATCCCTAGACTAGATGATTTGTTGGATGAATTACATGGTTTAAATTTTTTTTCAAAGATTGATCTTAAAAGCGGCTACAATCAAATCCGTATCAAACCGGGTGATGAATGGAAGACGGCTTTTAAGACCAACTTTGGTTTATATGAGTGGTTAGTTATGCCCTTTGGTCAAACTAATGCACCAAGTACCTTCATGCGCCTCATGCATCATGTTCTTAGAACATTCATTGGTAAGTTTGTTGTTCTTTACTTTGATGACATTCTCATTTATAGCTTATCTTTGGATGACCATAGGTTGCATGTTAGGCAAGTTTTAGAAACCCTTAGGAAGGAACATTTGTATGCTAATCTTGCTAAATGTATGTTTGCTCTTGATCATATAGAATTCCTAGGGTTTGTTGTAAGTTGCAAAGGGGTCCATGTGGACAAAACAAAGGTGATGGCCATTCAAAATTGGCCTACACCGAAAACTTTGAATGAGGTCCGAAGTTTTCGTGGACTTGCTTCTTTCTATAGAAGATTTGTTCCAAACTTTGGTACCATTGCCGCACCACTCAATGACATAGTGAAAAAGGATGTGGTCTTTCAATGGGGAGAAGCACAACAAAAAGCTTTTGAAACTTTGAAAGAAAAATTGACTAATGCTCCCATCTTGGCCCTTCTTAATTTCACTAAGACATTTGAGATTGAGTGTGATGCTTCAAGCATAGGTATTGGGGTTGTTCTCCTTCAAGAGGGCCACCCTATAGCCTATTTTAGTGAGAAATTGAAGGGAAGTCATCTCAATTATTCCACTTATGATAAAGAATTATATGCACTTGTTAGGGCTTTGTTTACTTGGCAACACTATCTTTTTCCCAAAGAGTTTGTGATACATAGTGATCATGAATCTCTTAAATATTTGAAAAGCCAAAACAAGCTTAACAAGAGGCATGCTAAGTGGGTGGAATTCATTGAGCAATTTCCTTATGTGATCAAACACAAGCAAGGCAAAGTAAACATTCTGGCGGATGCTCTTTCTAGAAGATACACTTTGCTAAATATTTTGAGCTCTCAATATCTTGGCTTTGATCACATTAAGGAACTTTATCATGATGACCTTGATTTTTCTCTCATCTATCAAGAGTGTCTTAAGGGAGGACACAAAGATTTTTTTATACAAGATGGCTTTCTTTTTAAAGGAAAACGTCTTTGTGTTCCTCAATGCTCTATTAGATTATCTTTTGTTAGAGAAGCTCATGAGGAGGGTTTAATGGGTCACTTTGGGGTTGCTAAAACTTTGGATGTGTTGCATGAACATTTCTATTGGCCTCATATGCATAAACATGTTCATAGTTTGTGTGATAAATGCATAGCTTGCCGCAAAGCTAAGTCTAAGATGCATCCCCATGGTTTATATACTCCTCTCCCTATCCCTTCAATGTCTTGGGTTGATATCTCTATGGATTTCATCTTAGGATTACCCAAGACATCAAAGGGAAAGGACTCCATTTTTGTGGTAGTGGATCGTTTGTCAAAGATGGCTCACTTTATTCCTTGCCACAAAGTGGATGATGCATGCCACATTGCAAACCTCTTCTTCCAAGAAGTGGTTCGCTTGCATGGGATCCCTAAATCTATAGTGTCCGATA
Organism: Phaseolus vulgaris; assembly: GCF_000499845.2. Classification (NCBI taxonomy): domain Eukaryota; kingdom Viridiplantae; phylum Streptophyta; class Magnoliopsida; order Fabales; family Fabaceae; genus Phaseolus; species Phaseolus vulgaris. The sequence goes on from NW_027174102.1 coordinate 135,014, forward strand.
GAGATCCCAAATTCTTGAGTCACTTTTGGAAGACCTTGTGGGGCAAGTTTGGGACTAAGCTTTTATTTTCTACCACTTGCCACCCACAAACTGATGGTCAAACCGAGGTGGTGAATAGAACTTTGGGACAACTATTGAGATGTTTTATTTCGGGGAATCCTAGAGTGTGGGAGAATTTACTACCCCATGTTGAGTTTGCATATAATCGTGTAGTAAATTCTACCACCTCACATTCTCCTTTTGAGGTTGTCTATGGGTTTAACCCCTTAACACCACTTGATCTTCTTCCTATTCCCCTTCTTGGAGATGTCTTGTGCAAAGATGGGGATGAAAAAGCTTCTTTTGTGAAAACTTTGCATAAAGACATCAAGAAGAGAATTGAGAAGAAGGTTGGCAAGTATGCTGAACTTGCCAATAAAAGGAGAAAAGCATTGTTGTTTGATGAGGGAGATTGGGTTTGGCTTCACTTGAGGAAGGATCGTTTTCCTACTCAAAGGAAGTCCAAACAAATGCCTCGTGGGGATGGACCTTTCCAAATCCTCAAGAGGAATAATGACAATGCTTATGAGTTAGATATGCCTGATACATTCTTAGGTAGTCATACTTTTAATGTCAGCGATCTAACTCCTTTTTCTGTAGGTCTCCAGAATTCGTGGTCGAATTCTCTCCAACTCGGGGAGTATGATGGAGATCAAGCTCAAGTGGACATGGAGGCCAATCACCAAGATCAAGAAGAGGTTGAGGCTCAAGTGGAGGACGCCCATGGAGGTCAAAGCCCACCTCAAAGGCTTACAAGAAGCATGTTCAAAGATTTAGGAGCTAGGGGACGTTTATTTTCTCTTTTTGTAGTTTCTTTGATTGAAGGTGCTTAGAGGGAAACATTAGAAACCTCTATTGTTAAAGCATCTTTTAGTCTTTAGTTAGGAGTCTTAGGAGGGGGGGTGCGTTAGTAGATAGGTGTAGGAGTAAATAAGGAGGTGCCAAAGTGAGAGAAGAGATCACACCTTCCTCATGACTTGGTTTAGGCGCCGGTTGCATTTGTGTTTAGGAGGGAATTTTGAATTCTCTTAGCTTGATTTTCAGCACCTCTAGGCTATAAATAAAGGTGCTGCCCTTGTACATTTCAGATTTGAATTTAGACTAAAGAAACTATACTCAATTTTTGAGAGAGCATTGGAGAGCTTTGTGCCTTCTTCACTAGTCTTATCTTGATGGTTCCATGGTTACCTCAAGTGGCGGCTTGCACACTTATCTTGGAGTCTCCATCCTCCTAGTGGCGTGATCATCCAACCATTCTTCCATCTTCATGAGTTTTCTCTTCTCCTTCCTTCCTTCTCTTTTGATATTCATGTCTTAAGCTTGTGTTCTTGTATTTTGGTTCGGCACTTTCATTTTCCAGCTACTGTTCTTCTTTTATTTTGAATTTTGGTTCGGTGTTTTTACATTTCCAGCACTTCTTTTCAGTATTCTTGCCTTTTAGTTCATTTTGTTCGGTTCATTTCAATTCTATGTCAATTCTATTCGGTGCAATTGCTTTTCCTCTCTTTTTAATCGGTTCAATTTGACAATAATTGGAACTTCCATATGAGTTTGTGTTTTGGCACTAGTTTTGGTGAGTTCTTCTTTATAGAACCTTGATCCAATTCTATGATAAAGTGCCTAGCTCATAACCAACTCAAGATGATTCCTAAGAATGTCAATAATCATTCTAATTGTGCTAGTGGAATCACATCATGCAACTTCCTTCATTTTCTTGGCTTTGGCTGCCAAGTCTTTCTTGTTGAGCTATCCCAATATGTTGTCTTCAAGAGAAACATGGGTAGATTAGCAAACCGATACACACATTTGTAGAGCATGGGAGCTTTGATGTTTCAAATCCATGATGAAGCTTGAAGTTGTGCTGTTTTCGGTTTGGGTTTAGTCTAAGATGTTTAGAATCTTTGTAAAAGATCATTCTTTGACCGTTGCACAAAGCTTGCCCAATTTGTTTTAAAAAAGAAATGTGTTTTTCTAAGCAAAGAGAAAAAACAACCGGTTGAAATCTCAAAAATAATCGGTTGTTTGTCACTTGGCTTGTTTGAACGTTTTAAAACTGTTTTTGACTTGGTTAAGTAAATGCCTAACCAATTCAACCAGTTAAAACGACTTTTCAATCAGTTGATTGTGACATTTCATAACAGCTTTTTGAAAACCTGTTTAATCTGTTTTGGATGTGATCAAAACTACTTTCGCTCATAAATGTTACCTAGAACGGCTAGTTTTTTAGTGCTATAGATATAACTTTTCTTTTGAAACAACTGCACAAGTTTTACACAAGCTTGAAATCAAACAAAGTGAGATTGAGATTAGTTTTGAAAGAAGTCTTTCAAAAGTTTGCAAGATTGTTGAATAACTTTGCACTGGTTCAAGGTCTGGTCATAGGAGCTTTCTAATTCCTGTAAACTCAAGTGTATTATATGTTAGAATATATGGCTTTAAACAAGAGGGGGAGTGAATTGTTTATAAGAGATTTTCGCAAACTTTGAAGGTATAATAATTCAATGCTGAATTATAGAGAAAAGAATCAAGGAAACTGTACTGATAGGCTAAAACCGAGAGGTTCATGCCGAGAACTACATAGTATAACAATTAAGATGTTAAGTTAAAACCGAGAGGTTTTGACCGAAAGCGATGAAGACAAAAGAATAAAACAAAAATATAAATGTCGTAAAAGCCCAGTTAGATAAAAACTTGCAAGAGGGGTGCACAAATAATAAAAAAGGTGCAGAAAGAAAGCCCAAGAGTAAAGGGGAAAGCCCATTAAAGAAACTCTATAAATAGGAGTTCAGAGATAGAAAGAGGTAAGAGTGATTTTATCTGATAAATATTAAACCTTTTCTGACTTTGGCATTGGAGCGACTTGCAGGTACCCCCCACCTGTTGTGAGGAGAAGCCGAGAGCACCAGCCTAGAGGAGAAGCCGAGAGTATCAGCCGAGAGCACCAGCCTAGAGGAGAAGCCGAGAGTATCAGCCGAGAGCACCAACCTAGAGGAGAAGCCGAGAGTATCAGCCGAGAGCACTAGCCGAGAGCACCAGCCGAGAGGAGAAGTCAAGAGTTCCCACCAAGGAAAGAAATTAAGTATCCAGCTCAAGATAGTATTCAGCCTAAGATTGAAGAATTAGTCTTGTTAACCTTTTTCGAGTGTTCTTGGTCCCTGTTGTAAGAACATTTTGGCGCCCACCGTGGGGCCGAGGGTCAATTGAGAAGGGTTAAAGACAAGATGAGTCAAGGAGGAGAACAAGGTGGAGACCGGGAAGATAGTGTTAACATGCCAATGGCAATGTTGGTCCAATTACAAAAAGAATTCGAGATGTTAAAGAAGAATAATGAAGAAGAATTGAGTATGTTGAGAGCCGAAAACGCACACATGAGGAGAAAGTTACAAGAGAAAAAGGTTTTGAAATTCATCTTTCGAAACTGTTCAACCTAGGATACAAGTGAATGAGAGGCTGTATCACAACGAAAGTTCCCAAACCAGAAGAAGATGGCTTGAAAACTCTGGGGTTTGTGCAGGGACATCTTCTAGAAAACATCCGTTTTATGATGTTATAATCAATACTCCGTTGCCTGACAATTGGAAGAACTTGACCATTGACAAATATGATGGGAGTACGGACCCTGATGAGCATATTGCAATATATACTACTCAAATCAGCTTGTATACATGGAATGATGCTGTTATGTGCAGAGTATTTCCTACAACTCTGAAAGGGGCAGCATTGAGTTGGTTTACGCGCCTCCCACCTTTGAGTATAGATTGTTTTGATACGTTGATAGAAAAGTTCGGCGCTCAATTTGCAACTAGTCGTCCTCATCATTTAACGTCAATCGCCTTACTGAACATAAGACAAGAGAAAGGAGAATCCTTAAGAATGTTCATGGAACGTTTTGGAAAGGTTGCTTTGGGAATCCGAAATCTTAGCCCAGAAGTCACCATGCATCATATGATCACGGCATTAAAACCGGGACCGTTTGCCGATAGTCTCTGCAAGAAACCTGCAATCAATTTGGATGAACTAAGGCAACGAGCATCAAAATTTATGCAAATGGAAGAATTAAGGGAGTTTCGAAACCAAGTAAGGGTTGATGGAGGTGAGAAGAGGGTGATAGAAAGAGAACACCCACCTGCTGCAAGAAGAGCCCGAGAAGAATTCAGAAGCCGAAAATTCCAACAATACACACCTTTGAATGCAAACAGAGCTAGAGTTTTACAAGAAGCTATGGCAACAGAAATAATACCACCACTAAGAAAAGCACGAACACCAGAAAGAGCAGATCATACCAAGCATTGCGAGTATCATAAAAATCATGGCCATCATACAGAAGAATGCATCGGGTTGAAGGATAGAATAGAAGAATTAATTCAAGCTGGACAGTTGAAACGCTTCGTCCAAGGAGGAAATGCGAGAATAAGGTTAAGTCCTGAGAGAGGATCGAGAGGGGGAGAAATGGGCCAGAGAAGAGTTGAAAGATTTGAAAGAAGAGATGAAAAAAGAGTTGAAAAATGAAGTGATAGAAGAGATGGGAGGCTAGAAAGAAGAAGTGATAGGGATCATCAAAACACTCAGTCAGTAAGGCGGAGTAGGGAACGAAGTCTGGGTAGGCCGGTCAGAGGATTTATAAACACAATTTCAGGAGGTTTTTCAGGAAAGGAATCCTCATCAGCAAGAAAACAACATTGGAGAAGTATCAGAACCATTAATCATATTTTCAAAAGAAGAACCTTGCCACCAATGCTTTTCACAGATGAAGATTTTCAAGAGATTGATCCCGATCACGATGACCCTATGGTGATAACGGTAGAAATAGCCGAATACGCCGTTATGAAAACCTTAGTTGATCAAGGGAGTTCAGTTGATATTTTATTTTGGGATACTTTCAAAAGATTACATTTAAGAGAAGAAGATATAGTACCTTTCCGAGAGCAGATCATTGGCTTTTCGGGAGAAAGAGTTAACACTAAGGGGTACATTGATTTGATGACCACATTTGGAAGAGGTAATAAAACTAAAAAGATCAAAATCAGATATTTGGTGGTGGATGCTACTACATCGTATAATGTGTTATTAGGACGATCCTCTTTGAATAAACTGGGAGCAATAGTTTCAACACCGCATTTGGCTATGAAGTTCCCAACAAAAAAGGGTGAGATAGCAATGGTTAATGTCAATCAAAAAGATGCTCGGGAATGTTATGTAGCAGGTTTAAAGATGAATTTAAGAGCAAACCATGATACTGAAAGAATGGTGGCAATGGCCGATTTGGACCCAAGAATAAATGACGAAAGGATAGAACCAAAAGAAGAGACCACAACTGTGGTATTGGGTCAAGACGAGAAGCAATGCACTTATGTAAGTGGAAGTTTGCCCAAAGAGTTGTTAAGTAAATTCATCACAGTGTTACGTAACAACAAAGATTTGTTTGCTTGGAAACCATCTGATATACCTGGGATTGATCCGAAAGTAGTTTGTCATAAATTGTCTGTATGTCAAGAAGCAAGACCGGTCTCTTAAAAAAGAAGAAAGTTGGGAGAAGAAAGACGAAAAGCAGCAATAGAAGAAACTGAGAAGTTAATGCAAGCTGGTTTCATAAAAGAGGCTCAATACACAACATGGTTATCCAATGTAGAGCTTGTCAAAAAACCAAATGGAAAGTGGAGAATGTGCACAGACTATACAGACTTAAACAAAGCTTGCCCGAAAGATACATACCCATTACCCAACATAGACCGGTTAGTGGATGGGGCGTCCGGACAAGAGATGATGAGTTTTCTTGATGCCTATTCGGGGTATAATCAAATACAAATGTATGAGCCAGATGTTCCAAAAACGGCTTTCACCACAGATACCGCGAATTATTGTTATAAAGTCATGCCTTTTGGTTTGAAAAATGCTGGAGCAACATATCAAAGGTTGATGGACAAGGTGTTTAAGGATCAGATCGGAAAAAATATGGAGGTATATGTTGATGATATGGTTGTGAAATCAGGGGAGATAGAGAAACACTTGGAAGACCTTGAGGAGGTGTTTGCACAGATAAGAAAATACGAAATTCGGCTTAATCCAGAAAAATGCGTTTTTGGGGTAAGAGGTGGAAAATTTCTAGGTTTCATGTTGACAAACAGAGGCATTGAAGCAAACCCTGACAAGTGCGAAGCAATAATGAAGATGGGAAGCCCAAAGAATTTGAAGGAGGTACAAAGACTAGTGGGAAAACTTAACTCATTATCAAGATTTCTACCAATTCTTGCCGAAAAAACCAAACCAATAGTAAACTTGCTAAAAAAATCCGAAACCTTTGAGTGGGATGAGCGATGTGAGCAAGCCTTTTCTCAAATCAAAACTATAGTGGCCGAACCACCAATCTTGGTTAAACCAGTGTTAACCCAACCCATCATAGTCTACCTAGCAACCTCAGCTGAAGCCATAGGAGCGGCCTTGATACAAGAAACCCCAGAGCAAAAACCAATTTTTTTTGTGAGTAGATCCCTACAGAGTGCCGAAACCAGATATCCCAAGATTGAAAAAGTAGCCTTAACCCTGGTGTATGCTGCGAGACGTCTTCGGCCATATTTTCAGAATCATCAGATAATTGTGAGAACAGATTATCCAATATCCAAAATTTTGAGAAAACCAGAACTTGCAGGTAGGATGGTGACGTGGTCGATGGAGCTATCAAAATATGGAATCAAGTACGAGCCAAGAGGACCTATCAAAGCCCAATCCCTTGCGGATTTTATTATTCAAATGCCGACAACAACACAGCAGGAGCAATGGACATTGTATGTAGATGGCGCATCAAGCAAAAGAGGTAGCGGAGCAGGAATAGTGCTTGAAGGACCAGATAACTTCCAGGTGGAGATGGCGCTAAGATTTGAGTTCAGAACATCCAACAACCAAGCCGAATATGAAGCTCTTGTTGCAGGGTTACTATTAGCCAGAGACATGGGAGTTGAAAATGTCATTTGCAAAAGTGACTCTCAACTTTCGGTGGGACAGGTGCAGGGACAGTATCAGTTAAAAGATCCATTACTGATGAAATATTGTCATAAAGTGTTAAATATTATGCAATGTTTTAATAAGGCCGAAATGAAATATATTCCAAGAGAACTAAACATGAAAGCAGACTCATTATCCAAACTAGCAAGCCAACAACGACAGGGGCAACACAACTCCATCATACAGCAAACTCTTAGTCAGCCAACAGTGAGTGTGGAAGAATGCTTGAATATCGCAACCTCAAAAGATGAATGGATGAAGACTTACATAGAAGTAATAAAGAGCCAAGAACAAGGAGTTGAACCGGATGCAAGAATGGCAAAGAAAGTAGCTAGTTTTGTGTTGATTGGTGATGAATTATACAAAAGAGGATACTCTGTGCCTTTGTTAAAATGTCTTTCGAAAGAACAAGCTGAATACGTAATTAAAGAACTCCATGAAGGAATTTGTGGGCTACATTGCGGAGCTCGAACAATGGCAACAAAGGTTTGTAGAGCCGGTTACTATTGGCCAACAATCCGAGAAGATTGTGAATTTTATGTCAAAGCATGCAAAAAATGTCAAGAATTTGGAAGTCTAAATCACATACCAGCACAGGAGTTGCACGAAATTGTTTCCCCATGGCCATTTGCAAAATGGGGAATGGATATACTTGGACCATTCCCACTTGGACGAGGACAAACCAAGTTCATGATAGTAGCTGTCGACTACTTTACAAAGTGGATAGAAGCAGAAGCATTAACTAAGATAACAGCTCAACAGGTCCAATCGTTTGTATGGAAAAATATAATATGTCGATTCGGAATCCCACACACCATTATAACTGACAATGGCAGACAATTCATTGACAAAAAACTTATGGAATTTTATGCAGATTTGGGGATCAAGTCAACAAGCACGTCAGTTGAGCATCCACAAACAAATGGACAAGCTGAAGCCGCAAACAAAGTTATTCTCGGACAATTAAAGAAGAGGTTAGGAAGTGCTAAAGGACTATGGGCTGAGAAGTTGCCAGAAATATTATGGGCATACAGATGCACACCACAAACATCAACAGGAGAAACACCATTCAATCTCACGTACGGAACAGATGCAATGTTACCAGTAGAAGTTACTGAACCAACACTACGAAGGCAAATGGAAGATTGGAATATCAACAATGAATGCTTAAGAACTGACCTTGATCTTATTGAAGAACTCAGAGAACGAGCAAAAATAAAGGAAGCAGCAGTAAAAAGAAGAGCAATGAAGAGGTTTAATGCGAAAGTGAAGTTCAGGGATTTTAAGGAAGGGGATTTGGTCTGGAGAATGCGTACTGATGCTCGGAAAGATCCACGACATGGAAAGTTGGCAGCCAACTGGGAAGGACCATTCAGGATAATGGAAAACTTACACAACGGAGCTTATAGATTAGAAACTCTAGAAGAAAAAGTGATATCGAATACATGGAATGCGAGTCATTTAAAGTTCTATTTTAGTTGAAACAGAAGATGTAAGCCAAAAACTTGTATACATACCGATTATCTAATCAAGAAGAATTATCCAGTAACATCATCTTATTAGACTCATGCTTTTCTTTTCGGTCTTGGATGTTGTCACTACAAGTGAAATCCCTTCCGAAACAATACTACCTTTCGGTCTTGGACGCTTTTCACTTCAGGTGAAATCCTTCCCGAAAAAATTTACATCATTCTTTTCGGGCTTGGATGATTTCACTTCAGGTGAAATCCCTCCCGAAAAAATTATTGACATAATTCTTTTCGGTCCTGGATGCTTTCACTCCAGGTGAAATCCCTCCCGAAAAGTGGTCTATTCGATTCTTTCTTCAATTAGTTCACAAGACATCTCCAAGCAATAGATATAAAACCAAGAGAATCATAGCGTTTAATTCAAACATCGGCAACTAAAGACAAGAGTTAGATCTACCCACGCAGGTCCACGTTTTTGGTTACTTTAAAAGTAGTACAAACCGAAAGGTAGCAACTATACCAAGGCAATAAAAAACCGAAAGATAAACTTAATGCTTGATGATAATAAAAACCAAATAATACTCTTGTTACGTTTCTAAATTAACATTTAAAAGCGTTTAACTAAAATAATCGAAGGCACAATCCTAACAGCGTTCGACCGAAAGGTTTATCATACAACCGAGAAGACAAAACCGAGAGGTTCTAAACATTTAGTACAGAGCCGAAAGTAAGAGTCAACAAATAATACCTAGTGAATAACAAACAATAACTCAAGAGGAATAATATTCTTTAATTTCTGATAAGATTCCAAGGAGACATTACAAAAAGGATTCAAAACTTCCATATATAAGTTCAACATTTCAAAACCAAAACAGTCTCGTCATGTAAACCGAGAAACTATAAACAAAACATTAACATCTACATCTTCCTAATTTTCGATATTGATATCTTCGGCATCATTATCCGGAATTTCATTAGCAGGAATTAATTCACCATTATAAAAATCCTTTTTAACATCAAAATTCCCTTCATCAATAGGAATCTTGTAAAAATATTTTGCTTGTTGAAGAGCCTTCTCGAAACCCAGTTTATGTTGTTCAAAGATAAAGCTTTCGGCTTCAAAAACATTAGTCCTCAGCTGATGTATCTCCTCATCCATAGCTTTGATGGTGTTTTTGTCGGAATCACTCGCAGAAGATAATGCCGATACCTTTTCGTTCAAGCCTTGATTTTCTTTACACAGTCGAACATTCTCTTCGACAGATTTCAAGTTCTCGTTCTCCAAATCAGAAATTTTCTTCCCAAGACCTTCTATTTCAACTTCTCGTTCTTTTTTCTGCTTTTTAATCTCTTCTAACTGCACCGATAAAGAGCTCATTTTTTCTTTATACTCAGCAAAATCATTCTTCAATTTGTCAAACTCAGATAACGCCACACAGTTTCCATTCTTCTCCTTCAACATCTTTCCAATCAAAAGATTTCTGCTTGACAATTCAATAACAGAATCTGCCAAAGAAGCAGCATCCATAGTCTTCAGCATGTTGTAAGACGATTCACCAAAAGATGTCTGAACAAACTTCGCATATTTGGTTGTAGCACTAAATATCATTTCCGAGAGAGGTTCGGAAGAAACATTTTCACTGTGGCGATGGCACCGAGAAGACGAATGCGACCTCTTGCTATTTCTATCACGCTTTTTTGATTTCTTTGAAGGACCAGCAGCCTCAACATTACTTACCGGTTCAACTACTTCCACATTCACAATGGGTTCCACGACTTCTTCCACCACAGGGTTCACCACACTTTCACGACGGGGAGTTACATCACCCACCTTGTTCAGCAATTTCAAAAAATACGAGCGAGCTTTCGGATTAGTGCTCGCCATCAAAGCTGAAAATCAATAAAACATTTAGCTAAGTTAAAAAACTCATCCTATAAAGAGCGAAAATGTGGAACAACCACGTACCAATCAGATCTTCTCGAGGATTTGGTGAAGTGTACAGTTGTAGCAAGGCGCGAGTGGGAACCTGGTACGAGAGCCGACTAAAAACTTCGATAACATGACGATCGGCCACACCCATTGAATGAAATGAAATAGAGTTAAACTTCACAGGATCTTTTGTCCAGTACAGAGGAAACCTTGGAGAATCTCCATCAAAAAAATACTCTCTTCCTACAGGCTCTATTAGAATTTTAAAAAAACTCCCCTTAAAATCTTTGTATGACGATGTAAAAGGTTTAAGGAAACAAACATTGGATTTACTAATAAGGGATAACCACCCTGGCCGCTTCCCAGGCCGAGAGCTATAATAGTAGAAGAAGGAAGCAGGACTAGGAGAAAGCGATAATAATTTACACAAAATGCTAAATGCTTGCATCGCAGCCCAACCATTCGGATGAAGCTGAGTAGGCGCGACATTAAGGAAGTTAAGGACACCTATTTGAAAGTTGTTCAAAGGCAACCGAATATGAAGATCTCTAAAAAAGCAAGCATAAAAATAAAAAAATTCATAACTATCACCCTCTCGACCATGACAAACATTATCGGCATCTCCAACACGCCGAAAAGAAATAATATCATTTTCAATGTCAGAATAATAAATCTGAGAATGGGAAAGGAAACTACGAAGTTCGATAGCAGAACGATATTTGGACAAATACTCTCGGACTTTAGGATTAACCCATTGGTAACCTGGACGAAGATTTCTCTGAGGCAATACAATGCCGAATTCTTGAGGAGCATCAACAGCCGGTGCTCCATTTGAATCATTCATACAAGAAGGGGTAGCAGATGAAGACTTCGAGTCTTGACGATCCTCTTCTCGCACCACTCGCCCAGTTGATTCACCACCCGCGCTTGAAAAATCATCAGAAGCAGAAAAACTTGAAAGCGACATTACCTTTGAACGAACTGGTTACAGATTGAAAGAAAGCTTCTTTTCTCAATACACAACGAAACACATTTGTAAAAGTTTAGAAGAAGACCCTATTTATAACCCAAAGATACACCCTAGAATTTGAAACGTTGCAAGCAATCTGAAACCGTTCAAAAATGTATAATCTAACGGTTGCAACAACAAATTCACGTCAAATCAACTTAACTCAGCAAGTTAAAGCACAAAAACTGAGGCATTCAATATCAAATCAAATCAAATGTCAAATTTACTATAATTTATTAAGACATGAATATTTTACAAGAGCTTAAAATATTTCTGTCTTGGGGGGCTAGTGTACTGATAGGCTAAAACCGAGAGGTTCATGCCGAGAACTACATAGTATAACAATTAAGATGTTCAGTTAAAACCGAGAGGTTTTGACCGAAAGCGATGAAGACAAAAGAATAAAACAAAAATATAAATGTCGTAAAAGCCCAATTAGATAAAAACTTGCAAGAGGGGTGCACAAATAATAAAAAAGGTGCAGAAAGAAAGCCCAAGAGTAAAGGGGAAAGCCCATTAAAGAAACTCTATAAATAGGAGTTCAGAGATAGAAAGAGGTAAGAGTGATTTTATCTGATAAATATTAAACCTTTTCTGACTTTAGCATCGGAGCGACTTGCAGGTACCCCCCACCTGTTGTGAGGAGAAGCCGAGAGCACCAGCCTAGAGGAGAAGCCGAGAGTATCAGCCGAGAGCACTAGCCGAGAGCACCAGCCGAGAGGAGAAGTCAAGAGTTTCCACCAAGGAAAGAAATTAAGTATCCAGCTCAAGATAGTATTCAGCCTAAGATTGAAGAATTAGTCTTATTAAACTTTTTCGAGTGTTCTTGGTCCCTGTTGTAAGAACAGAAACAAAGACCCAAAACTGTTTAAAGATAATATCAGAAAAACAATCGGTTGTTTATACCAGTTAGAACTTAAACAAATTAAAAATAGAATCTAAAGAGTTAAGGGTAAGAGATAAGCACACAAGCAATTTATACTGGTTCACTCTTACACCAAGAGCTACATCCAGTCCCCAGAAACCACTAGGTAAACCACTATGCAATGAAAACCAAATTACAAACACCACACACCAAAGTAGTGACCTTGAACCCCTCAAGAAACACACTACCTTTGGCAAACCACACCAAGAATGTTGATCTTGAACACCTCAAGAACACACAACACTCATTGGCAACACAAATACAGAAATACAATAATCAAGGAAGAAGGGAATAGAATACACCTGGGTATTACAAAGCTTAAAGTTTAAAATTACAACCCAATCCTATTCCACACACTTAAGAATGATCCAAAACTCTTTCAAATCTTGGAAAAACTGTTTTGATAAACTCTTTCTCTTACTCCAAGATTAGGAGCGTAAAACCACCTTTATATAGACCAACCAAGTGGTCAAAAACATTTCATAAAGGAGCCAAGGTAGTTAGAATCATTTAAAGCATATTAAAACCACTTAACAAAATTATGTTAATGTTTTCAGAAAAATAATCGATTGTTTTATCGAAACAATTGGTTGAATTGACTTGACAACAAAGTCAAGCTTCTCAAAACCTTTTCAAAAACTGTTAAGGTAAAACAACCTGTTGTTTCGAAATTTCAAGTTGTTGAAACTACTAAGGTAAAACAACTTGTTGTTTCAAAAAATAACATGTGGAAATTTCAACAGCATTTTAGAAAACTCATCTTTTCAAAAGGTTAAAGATTCAAATAAACTTGGATCATCTTAAGGAGTGAATTAACAAGTTTCAAACAACTAGACAACACACACACACCCAACAACAAGGTCTTCATGCTTTCCACTTGGATTTGGAGACATCAAAGCTTCTTGTTCAACAATCTCCTCCTATTTGATGAAGACAAATCCCTGGTTTGTTTGCGTTGTTGTTTTTGAACTTGATAGATCCTACAAAACAGAATTTGTGCATATACAAAGCAAGTATACCAGCAGGATACCAAGGCACACAAAACCATTTTTCTGCATAAGCCTTTAAGCAGAAAAACCAGTTAAATAACCATAAAATCCAGTGCCAAAATTAGACTTGTGTGCAAAAGAACTATGGTGAATAAGAGCATGGAATACAAGATAACACCAGAGTGTAGCAGCAGCAATACAACACATAAAACCACACCATTCTCCCCCTATTTGTCTTCACAAATAGAATGAAAGAAGGGATAAAAACAGGATTAAGAAAAACCAGAATACCCATAAGTGTAGCAGCACCATTGCAGCAAAAATATATGGTGTATCAGGGCTGTGACAGTAACATAATCAAAGTGATGGCATTCTCAAGGAGCTCTTCTTGGATGTTCGGTAATATGGTGCGGAAGCTCAATGTAGGAGATGGGCAAGGTCCTCCTAGGAGTTGTGGTGACCTTGAAGGTGCATGAAGAGTGTGGAAAGAGGGGAGGTTCGGCCAGCCCCTTGATAGATGGTGAAAGAAGATTAAAACCTAGAAACTAGGCAAGGAGCAAAGTATGGCACTAAATGGGCAGCATAACATTACTCAATTTAATCTTGCAATACAAGTGATAGGCTTCTCCTTTTATAGGCTAAGAAGGCCGTAAATGTTAAGCTAATAGAAGATGTAATGCTAGCTAAATGTAATGTAAATGTGAAGCACATGGGGCACATGGAGCACATGGGTGCACATGGTCCTCCAACCTTCAGATGGCCGAACTTGATTAGTGAAGGCTTCTAGAAACCTTTAGCTAATCAAGGTTAACTTTTCCTTAATTCTAATGTGCAGAAAAATAAACATTTGTCCACATGGCTATGCTATTTACACCCCAATTAAAACTAGGCTACACTTGAAGGGCCTTCACGAAACATGTACCAATATGTCATTCTCCCATTCATAGCTTGATCCAAGTCTTCTTGTCCTAGACGCTCCTAGCTTGGTCTTAGACGCTCCTAGCTTGATCTTAGATGCTCCTAGCTTGGTCTTAGACGCTTCTAGCTTGGTCTTAGACGCTCCTGACTTGGGGTTTAGCCTTTCATGGGAGGTTGTGTTTGGCCCTACTCCATCATCCCCTCCCTCTTGAAAAGGATTTGTCCTCAAATCCAATGCTTTTTCTGCAGCTAGGGGGATGGTTGTGGCTGGATGGTGTCCATCATCTCCTCCTTTTTTAAAAGATCTATTCTCAGATCTACGGACTTGATCTCGAATAGCAGCCTCTTACTTCGTCAAGGTGGTTCCTCCCGGATCAAATGTCAATCTATGGGAATCTTGAAACAAAGCAAAGGAGTTAGTGTGAGCATTTGGAGTAAACTTAATTGTGTGAAGTTGCCATTTTTGTTTTTCTTTTGTTTTCGGCAACTTCTCACAATATTTCCCTTTTGATGGTTGTTTGTGTCCTCTAATCCTCTTATGTTTTCTAAAATTTCCAATAGTAGTTACTTGTCCCTTAGGCATAATTCCTTTAGGAGGTGGTAACAACTTTAAAAGGGCAAGAGGACTATGTTCACATACAACTTCAAATGTAGAAATATGAGTAATCTTGTGGACTACTCCATTGTATGCATGCTCAATAGGAAAAGGATTCTTATCCCAAGAATTGTGGGTGTCCATCATGATTTCGTGAAGCATAGAAGGAAGAGCTATGTTTTCAAATTTTGGAGCTCTATCCATCACTATTTTTGAAGATAAATCATGGCGACTTGTCACTTTTCTTAGGAAGAGTTTATCCACATCCATGAAAAAGGAATCAAATTCTTTTGTTGTCCTAGGAAGTTCTAATATGAAATTTGTGTCTTCCCAAGGATCATTTACAAAAGGGGAAGGAGTATAGAGTTCTTCAGACATTGCCTTAGGTGTAGTTTTAAAACAAGAATTGTACCTAAGGTAATGTCTTTGAACCTCTTTTATCATGGGTGACAAAAGTTTTCCTTTTAAAAGCTCTAGAGTTTTATCAACTCTAATTTGGCCCATGAGTTCTCCTTCATGTAGACTTTTTCTCTTATGTGTAAAGATAGTCTCGTTGTTACAACCATTGTTTATGAAAATTTGTACACTTTGCAATGGTTGTCTCAATAAGACATGACAAATTGCTCTAGGCACTACTTCACAAAAAAATTTGTTTTTGTAGATGCTTATAGATAACTTGACATTCTCTTGGTGATATCCTAGCATATATGAGAAATAGTCTTTATCTATGCAAGCTTCTTTTAAAGACTCTTCTTTTTTGTTTATGCTTGCAAGTGTTCCTTTACAAGAGGTAAGGCTAGGGTTTTCAACAAGAAGCATGTTTTCAAGGGTATTTTCAATGTGCTTGTCTTGTTGAATGACCTTGTGGAAAGGAACACTCTTCTCCCACGCCTTTTGTTTCCCAAAAGTTTTCTCTTTTTCTATTTTCTCTTCATCCCTCTTATGTTTCATTTGTCTTTGGTCTTTTACCACTTGGGAATGTGGTAAAGGACTAAGTACAAACTTTTTGTGCTTGTGGATGAAGGAAATCTCGTTAGTTAGACCATCATGCAAGGTTTTCTTATCAAATTGTCATGGTCTACCTAATAAGATGTGGCAAGCTTCCATAGGTACTACGTCACATAAAACTTTGTCTTTGTAGTTACCTATAGAAAACTTGATTTCCACTTGTTTGTCTACACGTAGTTCCCCATTCTCATTGATCCATTGTAAATTGTAAGGTTTTGGATGAGGAACTACTTGTAGATTTAGTTTCTCAATCAATCTAGTGCTACAGCAATTGCAGCATGATCCACCATCCACAATGAGAGAGCATATATTTTCTAAAACATTGCATCTAGTATGAAAGATGTTCTCTCGTTGTGTCTCGATGGATGCACTAGGTTGATTGTGGAGGATCATCAATAAGTCCCCTTCCAAAGGATTTATCCTCTCTCCTTCTCCCTTTTCTTGTGTACTAGGTTAATCCTCACCACTAGTGTACTCATCTTTTCCTTTTAAGAACAAAGCCCTTTGGTTTGGACATTGTGCTTGCACATGCCCTCTTCCAAAACACTTAAAACACTTGGTGTCCCTAGCACGGATGGGTGGGGTGGAGGCATCTTTCACTAAAGTTTTGGTAGTTTCCTTAGGTTCGTCTCTAGATGTGCTACCTTCCCTTTTAAAGTCTTTCTTGGGATAAAAGTTGGAGTAAGAACCCACCCTTTAACTTGAAGTTTTGTGCAAATTTTGTTGTTCAACTTTAATGCAAAGTTGAACCAAGTCATTCAAGTCTTGGTAGGGTAGAAGTTCTACTCTATCCCTTATCTCAAGGTTGAGCCCACTTAGAAACCTAGATATGGTGGTGTTCTCTTCCTCTCTAATGGATGCTCTCATCATGTAGTGCTCCATTTTCTGCCTATACTCTTCCACAGTCATGTTCTTTTGTTGGAGTCTTTGGAGTTTGTCCATTAACTCCCTATGGTAGTAGGAAGGTATGTGGCGACGTCTTAGGGCTCCCCTAAGGTCATTCCAATATTCTATGGGAGGCTCCCTATGAAGACGTCGGTCTCTCTCTAGAGAGGTCCACCAATACATGGCATTACTTTGGAAACTAAGGGTTGCTAAGGGTACCTTCCTTTCTTCACTCACCCTATGGCAAGCAAAGAGTTGCTCTACTTTCATCTCCCAATCTAGGTATACCTCTACATCTTCCTTACCATAGAAATGGGGTAGGTCTACCCTTACTTCCCTTGGGCTCTCTTGCTCCCTTTGCCTATTTCTTCTAGGGGGTGGTTGGTAATAGTCATTGATTCTAAGGCTTCCCTCCCCTAGAGACTCATTACTTTTAGAATGGGATGTATGAGTATGAGATTTTTTTGATTTTTGAGACTTCTCTTCCTTGGCTTTAGTCAACTCATTGATTTTAGCCTCATTCTCCAATTGTCTAAATGAAATCAATTGTACAGCTTGTGAAACTTCTTTCAAAAGAGTTTTTAAAGATTTTACTTCACTTTCAATAGACTTTGCAGAATGAGAAGAAGAAGACATGACTAGAGCTTTGTGTGTAGAAGTATTTTACTTTTGAGAAAATTTATGGAAGTCAAAGAAGGTAGTCTTCCAAGTAAGGGAGGTGAGTCATAGTGGACTACTTAAATACCAAGCCTTGCCTTAGCCAAAAACAATCCCTCAATGTCTTCACACAAAGTTTTCTCTTGGTAAACCACTTAAAACACAATTAAGTTGGAGAAATCTGATTTTAATGCAAGAAAACAATGCAAACTATCTAATTAACCAAGCAGATTTAGCAAAGCTTAAACAATACAAAACAGTTTGATAAGTGTAGCTAATTAAGGCAAAAAAATGCAATTAAAGACAATTAACAAAACTAGGCTAGATAGTTCTAACTAGTCGACCCTAGGTGAGGCTTCTTGGACACTTGGAGCCCTTGAAGACACACTCACCGTCTAATTACGTAATTAAAGAAGTAATTAACAAAAGTTAAGTTGCAAAGAAAATAAATGAAACTCCCTTTGTTGATCTTTTTTTGCTATTGGCACTTCGTTGGTTGTCTCTTCTTTGTTGGGCCTTCCAATGTTTTTGGTGTTTTTGGTAGGTATTTGTTTCTGTCCTTGCCTTTGTTCCTCTTAGAATTAGGGAATTAATTCTTCAATCCAGCACCTATCAAGCAAACTAGACCTCACTCAAGTCAATTTCTACTCAAATAAGCACTAATTGAGAATCATTCCACCACCAAATTTAGACGCCAAAGAATTAAAGAAAGAAACAAATTAATTGGAAAAACAGTACCACACAAATGGAATTAAAATGTGACAACTAGAAAGAGTTCCAAAGAAATATTAGACAAGCAAATAAAAGGTACTCAAATAAAGGTAGGCACACAAAATGGATCCTAAGAATAGCACTAGAATTGATTTCAAAATCAAAAACAGCACCACTGAAATAATTGTTGTGGGCCAGAGAGCGTGATTTTCCCTGATTTATGTTGAGCTGTCCTTTTAAGATTTGCTTCTGGAAATTTATATGCAAACAATTCAAGATCTCAACTAAATTCTGGCGTTGGTTTCCCTCCAAAAGCATGAACCATATTTTTTAATAAATTTTCTAAAATCAGTGTTCAGTTACGGCAGTTGTAGCGCCAGATTTGCACATTGTTTTTATAATATTTATCATTTTTTTCTATTTGTTTTTTTGAACTGATTCTTTTTTTGTCTTTTCCTTAACACCTCAATCTTGCAAAATCCAGAGGATCAGAAATTTCCTATGTGGGAAAATAATTTTCTTAAGCAAAACAGCCAGCACAGAGTTATGCAAAACAGGGGATTCTGTAAATCTGGAAAAAAACAGCAAGATATACCAAAAGGAAAACACAATGGAATTGGTGAAATGGAATTTGTGTAGATCTAAACACAAATATGAACTCAAGCTAAAAATAAAAAGGCACCAAAGGATCAAAAACACAGCAGATTCAAATCAAACATTTATACCAAAATCAAGAAACAAATAAGCCAAACAAAGTACTACTATGATTTGATGACATTTTGGAAGAACATGACTAGACAAAACACATATAGATTCAAAAATTAAAATACTCCAATGAACATAAAATGAACCAAATAAAATTGCAATAAGGACTCAAATACCTAAAATAAAACAGCAACACAAACTATATGGAATCCTACCAAAAATTGCACAGAGATTGCTCAAGAACAATTAAACAAGATGCACCGATTGGAATTTCCAAACAGCACACCATTTCAAAGCAAAAATTAAAAAACAGCAAGACAATATGGAGTATGAAGAACAACACGGATTAAAGAAGAACTCAAAAAGAAAATGACCAAGAAATACTCATCTTTGAAGAATCTTTGCTCATGATACCAAATGATGGATTTCCTATGAGCTCTTCTTGGATGTTCGGTAATATGGTGCGGAAGCTCAATGTAGGAGATGGGCAAGGTCCTCCTAGGAGTTGTGGTGACCTTGAAGGTGCATGAAGAGTGTGGAAAGAGGGGAGGTTCGGCCAGCCCCTTGATAGATGGTGAAAGAAGATTAAAACCTAGAAACTAGGCAAGGAGCAAAGTATGGCACTAAATGGGCAGCATAACATTACTCAATTTAATCTTGCAATACAAGTGATAGGCTTCTCCTTTTATAGGCTAAGGAGGTCGTAAATGTTAAGCTAATAGAAGATGAAATGCTAGCTAAATGTAATGTAAATGTGAAGCACATGGGGCACATGGAGCACATGGGTTCACATGGTCCTCCAACCTTCACATGGCCGAACTTGATTAGTGAAGGCTTCTAGAAACCTTTAGCTAATCAAGGTTAACTCTTCCTTAATTCTAATGTGCAGAAAAATAAACATTTGTCCACATGGCTATGCTATTTACACCCCAATTAAAACTAGGCTACACTTGATGGGCCTTCGCGGAACATGTACCAATATGTCATTCTCCCATTCATAGCTTGATCCAAGTCTTCTTGTCCTAGACGCTCCTAGCTTGGTCTTAGACGCTCCTAGCTTGGTCTTAGACGCTCCTGACTTGGGGTCTAGCCTTTCATGGGAGGTTGTGCTTGGCCCTCTTCCATCACAAAGTACCATAGACCCCAGAAATTTCAGCAAGGAGACCACAGTTTCTACCCCTATCTTTTCTTCCTCCAGCAATCAAGTTCGTCAAATGATTGCTCAAGAGGTGGATTTGGTAGAAATATTTTTTCTTCTGTTAAGAGCAAACCTTCCAGACGTTCCAAAGATACATTCACAAATATTCATCAACCCCATGACCACCAATGTGGTTGCCATTCATAAAAAGCTTTGAATTTCAAGGAAAACAAAGAATATATCTCTTTATGATCTTATTCAGAGGCACCAAGAATGCATATTTGACTCATAATGGGCTATGAAAGAAAAGAAACAGTTGTAATCATGCATAAGAAATCATAACAACTTTATTCAAATGTGCCAGAGGTAAAACAATCGGTTGTTTCGTGAAAACAATCGGTTGTTTTTCTGAGACAACAAGAAAATGTTATTTTTCAAAGCAAATCATCTTTCAAAGTGATGGGAAATGCATAATGAAATACATTCATACCTTTGCATTACCTCAAGCATGTTTAGAATTTCATTTGGTCTTATAAAGCCAAAAGCACAGGATGAACATATACAACTTACTTAGCCTCTCATACCACTGCCTTGGAGCTTGCTTAAGCCCATACAAGGCCTTTTTTCAGCTTGTATACATGGTTAGGATGTTGATGATCTTCAAAGCCCGATGGTTGTCCAACATAGACTTCCTCATTGATGATTCCATTGAGGAAAGCACTCTTATCATCCATTTGAAACAATTTTGAATCCACTCAAACAAGCAAAGGCCAGCAACAACCTTACAACTTCTAATCTGATAACTGAAGCAAAGGTTTCACCATAATCTATGCCTTCTTCTTGATTATAACCTTTAGCCACAAGCCTTGTCTTGTTCCTTGTAATTACTCAATATTCATCCAGCTTGTTTCTGAAAACCCATTTGCATCCAATGATGTACTCCACTGAAAGATCCCTTGGATATCTCCATTCTTTTGACAGCTCTTCCTGTTGCAGAATTTCAACCGATTGTTTCGCAGAATCAATCAGTTGTTTTTCTGGACAGGATTCCAACTTCTCCAAGGTGATGTTCTGCTCATCTTCTTCTACATAAACCTTTTGTAGAACCCTGATCACTATGAATGATTTCATCAAACACCACACGGACGGACTCATCCACAGTTATAAGCTATCAATAACACCAGATCAGACTCTTTATTCTTGAAGTTTCTTTACATAGGTCATGAATTTTGACTTGTCAAGAATATGAGTAAGGTGTATGCTCTTGAACCATAATAAGAAGCATCACTTTGATAAAGGTTCTGCAACACAGAATTGATGCATGTACAAAGCAAGTATAGCAACAAGATAACAAGACACACACAAACCATTTTTTTGCATATACAATATTAGCAGAAAAACCAGAAAAATTGAAGTAATCAAGTGCTTTCAAATGTAGAGAAGTAACAACATAATGCATCAATTTTAAAGCTATCTTATACAACCAAATCAAGCATAAACAGCTCCCTCTATTTGCTCTCACAAATAGACAATGAGAAGCGTTGTACAAAGCAGAAATCATAATGATAATATAGTAGACCAACAGTACACACAATGTTGACATTTCAAGAATAGAAAATGATATAGAGCTTTCAAGAAAACAAGTGGATATAATCTTTTATTATCAAATTATAAGGCACACTCAATGTATATTTGTCCAAAAGCAAGATTTGAAAAAGAGGAATGGTTTAATCATGCATAAGCAAACTTGGCAGCATAATACAAAGGTGTCAGAGGAAAATGATGGATATCCACTAGGAGAGGATTTTATTAATGAAGGAAGAGGATTTTCACCTACACATTTGAAGTTATTCCTTCTAGTCTTCTCACAAATTAAAAGAAGTCAAAGAGAAGATCAAGCCTAACGATAAAGAAGTCTACAAACTCTTAAATAATAGGCTTCATATTAAATATCTCTCTTTATAGTTTCTTTTAAATTGTAAATAATATAGAATAATGTTTAGAAAGGTGCTTAGAGGGAAACATGAGACACCTCTTTTGTAAAAGCATCTTTAGGCTTTAGTTTAGCAAATTCTAGAAGCTTGGGGAGTGAGCTTAGTAAGGGGGTGTGATCTTAGGAGGTTTTTGGGTAGCTTAGGGAATAAGCTATGTAAATGACCAGCCCTTACTCCTATAAAAGGAGGGCTTAGGTCCTTCACAATTCAGATTGGAATTTTATAGTAGAGAGACTATACTCAATTTTGGAGAGAATTTGTGAGTTTTGAGTCTTCCTCTTCTTTGCCTTATCTTGTGAGCTATGGTGAGCTTCAAGTGGTGGCACTCCATCACTTATCTTGGTTTAAGGATCCAAGTGGCATGAATGGCTTCTTCCAATTCTCAAAATCCAGCAAGCATCATCTTCCTATAAGTGTTCTTCTTCCCTTTTCTTCAATTTTCCATTCGGTAGTTTTGATTCCTAGAGTTTTACTTCTTTTTCTACCGTTTAATTTTGTGTTTCCAGCATTGTGTTCTTAATTCTGTTTGGTTCAGTAGCTAGCTTTTAAATTCTGTCCAGTTTTAATTCTTGTTCTTCTTTCCTTGTGTTTTGATTCAATTTGACAATACATGGACTTCCATATGAGTCTTTGTTGGTGCTAAGTTTTGGGGAGTTCTTGAATTTAGAACATTGATCCAATTCTAAAGTAAAGTGCCTTTCAAATCCAGCTCAAGTTGTTCCTAAGAATGTCAAGAATCATGTGTTCTTGTAGTTACATTCACATCAGAAAAACAATTAGTTGTTTCGAAAAAACAATTAGTTGTTTCGAAAAAACAATCGGTTGTTTTACTGTGAACACTTTGAGATGTTCATATGGTCACAAGGCACACTTACATAAATTGAGAAATGAAAACACGCATACTCTCTTTGAAGTTTCTTTTGATCAACACTATGCATGTGCCAAGGATGTCTCTTGACATTCAAAGAACCCTGCAAGACATATACAATTGAAAAGTGTAGGTACAAAAATTGTCTTTGCTCTTGATATTCTTCCCTTTAGCATTCATTTTCAAGCCTAAAAGTGATTCTTGGCTGCCAAGGATACCTACAAGTAAAAATTAAGAAGCAAGATTTGGTACCCTTATAAATTTGGGTCCAATGATGTTAGTAGGAACCTTAGAAACCTTAGGAACCCATTTCAAAATACCTTTGGGAACAAAAAACCTTCTTACTCTACAGAATCTAATAGTGTGCCCCTTTTCATGCAGTAATTACAAATTTCAATTGGTTGTTTCAAAAAAATAACAGGTTGTTTTTCGAAGAAACTTGAAAAGGGTTTTGAAACAGATTTGTTCTTGCTGTTTGGGATAAATCCTAGTCTAGCCTTTCCAAAAACACACTTTTGAGATGCAAGAACTGTTTCAAGATTTGATTGGCCCTTGGAAAACTTTTCCTACGTTTTCAAAAGATAGTGAACCTTCTTTTGAAGAGATTCACAATTTTCACAAAAACTTGAATCAACACACTTACAAGAAGAGTTTTGGTAAATCATTTCCAAATTTTCAATATCAGTTTTGGAATTGTTCAACTCTTCTTCCAAGATCTTAACTCTATTTTCCAATGAGTTGTTTAAACCTTTCAACCATTTGTTTAAAAGGGCCAACCTACTAGCTTCCTTATGAGTTTCATTAAAGCCATCAAGAAGTTGACTATAATTCTCAAAATTAATAGAAGTGCTTGAACTTACACTTCTTGTGTC
Organism: Phaseolus vulgaris; assembly: GCF_000499845.2. Classification (NCBI taxonomy): domain Eukaryota; kingdom Viridiplantae; phylum Streptophyta; class Magnoliopsida; order Fabales; family Fabaceae; genus Phaseolus; species Phaseolus vulgaris. The sequence goes on from NW_027174102.1 coordinate 158,725, forward strand.
ACTTTCTTGTCTTGTCATTAGACATAAATTTTCTTCTTTTTCATCACTTGAAGAGGAGCTTTATGAGTCATCATTGTAAGTTCTTCTTGATTTTCCTTTCTTCTCATGCTTCTTGAAGTTTTTCCTCTCTTTGTTGAGACAATCAGTTTTAATATGACCCTGTTCACCACATCCAAAGCATGTATATTTGTTAGTGTTAAACTCAGTAGGTTTCTTGCTATCATACTTGTTGGATGAGTCACTTTTGTTGTTTCTCTTCTTTAGGAACTTGCTGAATTTCTTAAACAGCAAGCTAAATGTTTCCTCTTCACTCTCATCACTTGAGTCTTGACAGTTTTTGTTCCCAGCAGCTTGACTTGATCCATATTCTTCTTTTGTCATAAGACTAACCTTCTTTCTGGATTCTGAAGAGAAAGATTCAGCAAAAGATTTTTCTTTGTCCATCAAGGCACTCCTTGGATTCTTGTGATACTCTTTAAGGGTATTCCACATTTCTTTGGCAGAATTACATTCTGAACCTTTAGCAATTCATTAGAATCAAGTGTAGATACAATAATATTTATAGCTACACAATCAAGATGTTCTCTTTCCGAAGAAACATTTTCAAATATAGGCATGAGATAGTTATTTGTAATAATATTCCAGATTTTTCTATCTATAGATTCAACAAAGAATTTCATTCTTACGCACCACAGTTCATAGTTCATACCACAGAACAAAGGTGGTTTGTTTAAACAGGCACCTTCCCCAAAAGAAAACTTTTCAGCCATTTAAAAAAGATTTTTAGTATCAAACTTGAATATCTTTCAAGGACCAAGCTCTTGATGTCAATTGTTAGAATAGATGGCCTTAAACAAGAATGGGGTGAATTGTTTATAAGAGATTTTTGCAAACTTTGAAGGTATAATGAAATTCAATGCTGATCTTGAACACCTCAAGAACACACAACACTCATTGGCAACACAAGTACAGAAATACTGTAATCAAGGAAGAACGGAATAGAATACACTTGGGTATTACAAAGCTTAAAGTTCAGAATTACAACCCAATCCTATTCCACACACTTAAGAATGATCCAAAACTCTTTCAAATCTTGGAAAAACTGTTTTGATAAACTCTTTCTCTTACTTCAAGATTAGGAGCGTAAAACCACCTTTATATAGACCAACCATGTGGTTAAAAACATTTAATAAAGGAGCCAAGGTAGTTAGAATCATTTAAAGCATATTAAAACCACTTAATAGAATTCTGTTAAGGTTTTTAGAAAAACAATCGATTGTTTTGTCGAAACAATTGGTTGAACTGACTTGACAGCAAAGTCAAGCTTTTCAAAACCTTTTCAAAAACTGCTAAGGTAAAACAACCTGTTGTTTCGAAATTTCAACCTGTTGAAACTACTAAGGTAAAACAACCTGTTGTTTCAAAAAAGATTCAAATGAACTTGGATCATCTTAAGGAGTGAATTAACAAGTTTCAAACAACTAGACAACACACAGACACACCCAGTAGCAAGGTCTTCAAGCTTTCCTCTTGATTTGGAGACATCAAAGCATCTTGTTCAACATTATGTTCCTTTTATGATTATTGTAATTGGACTTTCTTAAACTTGTAAGTGTGTGTGAAATCTTGTAAAGTCAAAGGGTGTTCTGACTAGAGTGGGTCTTGTGGTTATGAAGATCACCTCGTTGTGGTTGTGTTGTTGTAATCTGTGAGTGATTACTAGTGGAACCCAGTGGTTGTTTTGGCAACTGGATGTAGCTCAAGGTTGAGTGAACCAGTATAAAATTGCCTGAGTAAATCTCTCTCTCTCTCTCACTCCTTATAACTGTTTGTTTTAATTCTGCTTTTGCTGCTGCTATAAACAACCGGTTAAAACAAAGTTTCAACCAATTGAAATTATGCAAACAGTTTCTTAATCATTGTTTGATTACTTTCCTTGATTGCTTATTTGTGATTGTTTGATAAAGGTTCATTCTTATTCAATCGTTGAAAAAATCTTTGATAAACAATTCACCCCCCCCCCCTCTTGTTTAAGCCATCAATTCTAACAATTTAACATCGCTAGAGTAAGAGAACAAAGATACCAATGTAAGCTTTTAGTCCCACTGGGGAGAACTCTTTGTTTATGAGGGTGGTTGTATCAAAAACCACCTTCAAACTAGAGAATAAGAGGCACACTTCCTAGTTCCGTTGTGGCATGTCCTCCAGGCATTGAGAACCTTGGAAGTTCGATTTCTGGGTCCAGTACAAAGGGTACCCATCTAGAAGAGTTGGGTCCCTCTTGTTGCAGCGATTTTTTAAAAACTTACCCTTGAAACCCTTATAAGATTGGTTGAAGAGTGATAGCAATGCTCTCCCAGCCACCCCATTGAAGGAGACCCATAATTGGCAGCCCAAACGTTTGGCCTCAAAGAAATACAGAAAGACCTCTACAAATGGCAAATGGTCGAAGTGGGTACAAAGGATGGAAAAACCCCAAAAAAATGCCCAGCTATTTGGATGTACCTGGGCTGGGGCAACATTTATCTCAGTAAGGAGCTCTTTTTTGAAGTTGTATAAAGGTAAACAAAGAAGAACTTTCTTGAAAATAATGGTATAAAAGTAACAAAAAGGACCATCAGGGTCCGAGGACTCATGACAACAAACTGGTTCGTCCTCCCTACATGGCACTACCCTAAGACCTCTATCGTTTTCCCTACCCAGGATACACTTTTTGGGACGTTCACTTTTCATGTAAAGCACTATTTGCGCAGAGAAGGTATATATAGATGTTTCCCCTATAAAGGTTATCAGAAGCCCAGGGGTACGCACATGTTTCGGTAATCCATCACATAGAGTATCTAAAACAAGAAAAACAAACAAGCAAAATACAAAACACACATTCAGGCAGTGAAAACAACGTGCATGTTTGATTCAAGGAAATGATGAAGACAAACAGAGATGGAAATTAGAATCAAGTGAGTACAGAGTAGACCCAGAACAAGTGATATGATCATGATAAAAGCGTTAAAAGATACTAGTACATAGTAATGAGTTGGAAAAAGGTACCTTGATTCAAAGGGCCAGTCGAGGCGAGGAGGTTTCCTAGGTTGAGGAAGGAGGCGTAGAGAGTTTGAGAGAGGCACGAAAGCTTCATGATGGAGAAATGAAACAGTACCAAATGTTGGAGTTTTTCGAACGTTAAAAGGCATATTGTTGGGAAGAGTAAGCGGCAATGCTTTCCAGCCATTGACGAATACCACGTGTACGTTCACGATGGAGTATGGTGAGATCTCCTATCAAAAATGCTTTGTGCATCGCGCAACACACGCCACTACCCACAAGACACGTAAACCAATAAGGGCAAGCAAATAGCCTCTTTGTTGAAGCAAACTCAGCTCGAGCCTGGGGGCTTTTGTACTGGACCAGAGCGCTCAGTGCTTAGTGCTTGGTGGTCGGACCTCAGCACCTGCCATAGACAAGTCAGCTCAGCTCTTGGGCCAAGCTGGTGGGCCATGTGATGGGGCCCCAAATGTATGTATTAGTTCCTTTTTTGTATAAACCTTTGTGCATAAGGCCTAGGCAGCTAGCGAGGGGTAGTTTTGAACCTATGGGTGTGCTTAGTGCGCTGAGGGTCTAGCTTAAGTAAATATTTTCTTTTAAACCTAAGCCCGTGTGTGTTATGGCACGTAAAGGTTAGGTTCCATGTATTCAATAGAGGAGCGTAGCACCACGCTGAGGGTGGCTACGTAAACAGATTGGACCCCTGATGATGGTACATGAGTTGGTACCCTGGTGGTTATTTTGTTATTATTTTATGCACTCCATGAAGGAAAGATCTCATTTTGTTGCAACACTGCAAAGGTGTGCCCTGGAGCATAATATTTTCCTGTTGAGTATGGTTTCAGTTGAGATTATATTCTCCTGATAGAAAATGGTTACAAGAGGTAACTTATAAAAGGTTCTTGAGATCCCAGCTTAAGGTACGTTGTTTCTAAGACTGAAACTTACTACTTCTTAAATTCTATAAGCCCTGTACTAACTTAATTGTCAGACTGCAATCAACAGGTAGGGTCCCCTCTGATGGATTTCCTATGAGCTCTTCTTGGATGATTGGTTGAAGATGGAGCGGAAGCTTAAGGAGAGAGTGGACAAGGTCCTCCTAGGAGGTGTGGTGACCTTGAACGTGCATGAAGAGTATGGACATGGGGAGGTTCGGCCAGCCCCTTTGTAGGTGGTGTAAGGAAGATTAAAACCTAGAAGCTAGGCAAGGAGCAAAGTATGGCACTAAATGGGCAGCATAACATTACTCAATTTAATCTTCCAAATACATGAGCCAAGCCCTCTTATTTATAGTGTTTAGAGGGCTGGAAATTCAAAACAAAGTGGAGGGAAATTCAAATGAGAAGCATTTGAATTTGGAGCAAATTCCTAGTCACAAGGAAAGTGTGACTTGGTTTCTATTTTTGGCACCTCCTAAATCTATACCTACACCTTCTTTTTATGTCACATGGAAGGTGTGACTTAGCTTTATACATTTGCACCTCTTATATTTATATCTACACCTCTCTTTATGTTCTACTAAAAATACTCAAAAGTAATTACAAAAGAAAGATATCCAATGATGCTTAGTTGGCCCATATCTTCTATTTGTTGGGCTTGAGCTGAAGCTTGAACTTGTATTTGGGCTTGGGCTTGTGCTTTTTCTATCATGGGCTTGGGTCTCTTCCATCATCCCCTCCCTCTTGAAAAGGATTTATCGTCAAATCCAATGCTTCTTCTTCATCATCATTATGTGGATGTTTGTTGCTGGATGGTGTCCATCATCTCCTCCTTCTTGAGAAAATCTATCCTCAGATCCACAGTGTCGATCTCGGATAGCAGCCTCTTGCTTTGACAACTAAGCTCGTCCTCCCGGATCAAACGTCCATCTATGGGAATTTTGAAACAAAGCAAAGGAGTTAGTGTGAGCAATTGGAGAAAACTTAATTGTATGAAGTTGCCATTTTTTTTTCTCTTTTGGTTTTGGCAACTTTGTACAATATTTCTCTTTTGATTGTTGTATATGTTCTCTAATCATCTTATTCATTTTAAAATGTTCATTTGTGGTTACTTTCTCTTTAGGCATAAATCCTATAGGAGATGGTAACAACTTAAAAGGAGAAAGATGATTTAGCCCACATATGACCTCAAAACTAGAAATATAAGTAGTTTTGTGAACTACTTTATGGTATGTATGCTCATCTCTAGAGTTGTGTTTGTCCTTTATGATTATTCTAGGCATAGTAGAAAGAGCTAGATTTTCAAATGTATTTTGACCATGCTTTTGAGGATGATAAGAATTTAAAGTGTACCACTTAGTTGCAAGTTTTCCAAAGAGAATCCTCAAATCATGGTTTGCGAAATTTGGAGCTCTATCCAACACTATGCTTGAGGATAAACCATGAAGATGTATCACTTCTCTAGAGAAGAGTTTATCCATATCCATGAAAATTGAATCAAAACCTTTTGTTTTCCTAGGAAGCTCTAATATGAAATTTGTGTCTTCCCAGGGATCATTTGCAAAAGGTGAAGGAGTATAGAGTTCTTGAGACATTGCCTTAGGTGTAGTTTGAAAACAAGAATTGTACCTAAGGTAATGTCTTTGAACCTCTTTTCTCATGGGTGACAAAAGTTTTCCTTTTAAAAGCTCTAGAGTTTTATCAACTCTAATTTGGCCCATGAGTTCTCCTTCATGATGAATTTTTCTCTTATGTGTAAAGATAGTCTCGTTGTTACAACCATTGTTTATGAGAATTTGTACACTTGGCAATGGTTGTCTCAATAAGACATGACAAGTTTCTTTAGGCACTACCTCACATAAAAATTTGTTTTTGTAGATGCTTATAAATAACTTGACATTCACTTGGTGATATCCTAGCATATATGAGAAATAATCCACTTCATCTTTATCTTTGCAAGCTTCTTTTAAAAACTCTTCTTTTATGCTTGCAAGTGTTCCTTTATAAGAGGTAAGGCTAGGTTGTTCAACAAGAAGCATGTTTTCAAAGGTATTTTTAATTTGATTGTCTTGTTGAATGACCTTGTGGGAAGGAACACTCTTCTCCCATGCCTTTTGTTTCCCAAGGGTTTTCTCTTGCTTTTCTATTTTTAAAAGGCTTGTAAGGGAGGTTGTAAGATATTCCTTATTCTTTCTAGATTCACACAACCCCTCACTTGGCTTTTCTTTTTCTTTAGCTTCCCATTCGTCTTCCTCTCTTTTCTTTTGGGAAGCAAACAATATTTCTACCCTCATTTCCCAATCTAAGCAAGCTTCTACATTTTCTTTTCCATGGAAATGGGGTAGGTCTACCCTAACCTCTCTTGGGCTTTCTTGTTCTCTTTTATCTCTTCTATGTCTTCTAGGGGGTGCTTGATAATAATCATTTATTCTAAGGCTTCCCTCCCCAAAAGAGTCATGATCTTTAGAGATAGATGCATGAGAAGGTAATTTTTTTGAAATGTGAGACTTCTCATCCTTTGCTTTAGTCAATTCATTAGTTTTGGTCTCATTCTCCAATTGTTTAGATGAAATTGATTAAATATCCTTGGAAAGTTGTTTTAAAAGACATTTCAAGGATTTCACATCACTTTTAAGAGATTTTGAGGAGTGAGAAGACATGACTAAAGCTTTGTGTATAGAAATGTTTTACTTTAAGAAAGAGGAGGAAAGTTAATGAAGGTAGTTTTCCAGGTAAGAGAGGTGAGTCACAATGGACTACTTAAATACCAAGTCTTTGCCTTAGCCAAAAATTATCCCTCAAGATCTTCACACAAACCTTTCTTTAGGTAAATCACTTAAATCACAATGAGGATGTAGAAATCAAATTTTTTTATGCACAAAAACAATGCAAGCTATCTAGCAAATTATCAAAGCTTTAAACAAGATAAATCAGAAGCAATTAAGCGTCGCTAACTAAGGCAAAAGATGTAATTAAAACAATTAACAAATGCTAAGCTAGATAGTTTTAAGCTAGTCGACCCTAAGTGAGGCTTCTTGGACACTTGGAGCCCTTGAAGACACACTCACCGTCTAATTGCGTAATTAAGCAAGTAATTAATAAGAGTTAAGTTGAAAGAAATTAGATGAACTCCCTTTCTTTGATTTTTCTATTTGCAATTCTTTTGTTGTCTCTTCTTTGTTGGGCCTTCCAATGTATGTGGTGTATTTAGAAGGTGTTTGTTTCTGCCCCTTGCCTTTGTTCCTCTTGGAATTAGGTAATTAATTATTCAATCCAGCACCTATTAAGCAAACTAGACTCTCCTCAAGTCAATTGATAATTAATCCACCACCAAGCTTAGAGGTCAAAGAATTAAAGCAAGAAACAAATTAATTTGAAAAACAGTACCACACAAATGGAATTAAATGTGACAACTAGAAAGAGTTCCAAAGAAATTAGACAAGCAAAAAAAAGGTACTCAAAGAAAGGATGGCACACAAAATGGAACCTATAGAATAGCACTAGAATTGATTTCAAAATCAAAAATAGCACCACTGAAATAATTGTTGTGGTCCAGAGAGCGTGATTTAACTGATTTATGCTGAGCTGGCCTTTTAATATTTGCTTCTGAAAATTTATATGCAAACAAATAAAGATCTTAACAAAATTCTAGCGTTGGTTTCACTCCAAACGCATGCACCATTTTGTTTTAATAAATTTTCTAAAATCAGTGCTCAGTTACGCCAGTTGTAGCGTCAGGATTGCACACTGTTTTTATAATATTTATCATTTTTTTCTATTTGTTTTTTTGAACTGATTCTTTTTTTATCTTTTCTCTAACACCTCAATCTTGAAAAATCCAGAGCCTCAGAATTTTTCTATGTGAGAAAATAATTTTCTTAAGCAAAACAGCCAGCACAGAGTTATGCAAAACAGGGGATTCTGTAAATCTGGAAAAAACAGCAAGATATACCAAAAGAAAAACACAATGGAATTGGTGAAATAGAATTTGTGTAGATCTAAACACAACTATGAACTCAAGCTAAAAATAAAAAGCACCAAATGATCAAAAACACAGCAGATTTAGATCAAGCATTTATACCAAAAACAAGAAACAAATAAGCCAAACAAAGTACTACTATGATTTGATGACATTTTTGGAAGAAACATGACTAGACAAAACACATATAGATTCAGAAATTAAAAGACTCAAATGAACACAATATGAACCAATTAAAATTGCAATAAGGACTCAAATACCTAAAATAAAAAAACAGTAACACAAACTATATGGAATCCTACCAAATATTGCAGAAAGATTGCTCAAGAACAATTGAACAAGATGCACCGATTGGAATTTCCAAACAGCACACCAATTCAAAACAAAAATTAAAAAACAGCAAGACAATATGGAAGATGAAGAACAACACAGATTCAAGAAGAACTAAAACAGAAAATGACAAAGAGTTACTCATCTTTGAAGAACCATAGCTCATGATACCAAATGATGGATTTCCTATGAGCTCTTCTTCGATGATTGGTTGAAGATGGTGCGGAAGCTTATGGATGAGAGTGGACAAGGTCCTCCTAGGAGGTGTGGTGACCTTGAAGGTGCATGAAGAGTATGGACATGGGGAGGTTCGGCCAGCCCCTTTGTAGGTGGTGTAAGGAAGATAAAAACCTAGAAGCTAGGCAAGGAGCAAAGTATGGCACTAAATGGGCAGCATAACAATACTCAATTTAATCTTCCAAATACATGAGCCAAGCCCTCTTATTTATAGTGTTTAGAGGGCTGGAAATTCAAATGAGAAGCATTTGAATTTGGAGCCAATTCCTGGTCACAAGGAAAGTGTGACTTGGTTTCTATTTTTGGCACCTCCTAAATCTATACCTACACCTTCTTTTTATGTCACATGGAAGGTGTGACTTAGCTTTATACATTTGCACCTCTTATATTTATATCTACATCTCCCTTTATGTTCTACTAAAAATACTCAAAAGTAATTACATGTGACCAAAAGTTGAACAAAAGACATGCAAAGTGGATGAAATTTCTTGAGGAATTTCCATATGTTATCAAATACAAAAAGAGCAGTACCAACATTGTGGCCGATGCTCTATCAAGGAGACATGCCCTCTTTTCTAAACTTGGAGCCCAAATTCTTGGATTAGAAAACATACAAGAACTTTATAAAGAAGATCAAGATTTTGCACCCAGTTTTGCTAAGTGCCAACATAGAGCACAATGAGATCTTTATGTTTCTGAGGGGTACTTATTTAAAGAAGGAAAGCTTTGCATACCCCAAGGAACACATAGAAAACTCCTTGTTAAAGAATCACATGAAGAAGGACTCATGGGCCATTTTGGAGTTGACAAAACTCTTGAGCTTTTAAAAGAAAAATTATTTTGGCCACACATGAGGAAATATGTTCAAATACATTGTCATAGATGCATTTCGTGTTAAAAAGCTAAATCTAAGACAATGGCTCCTGGACTCTACACTCCTTTACCTCTTACAAGTGCTCATTGGGAAGATATAAGCATGGATTTCATATTAGAACTTCCTAGGACACAAAGAGGTTTTGATTCCATCTTCGTGGTAGTGGATAGGTTTAGTAAGATGACTCATTTCATACCCTGCCATAAAGTGGATGATGCTAGCATCATCTCTAAGCTCTTCTTTAAAGAAGTGGTAAGACTATATGGTTTACATAAGACCATAGTTTTGGATAGAGATCCTAAATTTGTAAGCCATTTTTGGAGAACTCCCTAGGAAAGGCTTGGAACTAAGTTGAATTTCTCAACTTCTTGTCATCCTCAAACGGATGGACAAATGGAAGTTGTAAATAGGTCTATTTCCACTATGTTTACGTCAATCATGAAAGGAAACCACAAATCTTGGGATGAGTACCTTCCTCATATTGAGTTTTCATATAATAGAGTAGTTCATAAAACTACTAACATTTCTCCATCTAAGGTTGTGTATGGGTTCAATCCTCTTACTCCTTTGGATTTGTTACCTCTACCTAATCCAAAAGATTTTGTGCATAAGGAAGGATTAACAAAGGCTAAATTTGTAAAGAAAATGTATGAGGGGATTAAGAACAACAAATAGAGAAATACATGAAACATATAATAAGGGGAAGAAAGAGATGATTTTTTAGGAGGGAGATTGGGTTTGGCTTCACCTTAGAAAAGATAGATTCCCTAATCAGAGGAAGTCTAAACTTAGTCTCCGGGGTGATGGTCCCTTCCAAGTTCTCAAAAGAATCAATAATAATTCATATCAAAATTGATTTGCTTGAGGAATATGGAGTACATACTACCTTCAATGTTATGGATTTAACACCTTTTGCAGGTAGTGAAGATGAAGAGGTAGAAGCATGTGATTTGAGGACAAATCCTTTCAAGAGGGAGGGGATGATGGAAAAAGCTCAAGCTCAGGCCCTAGTTCAAACCCAACAACTAGGTCCATGACAAAGAAGATTCAAGAAGATTGGGACTCTGCTACTGATGGCATAGAAACTTTTCTCTACATGTTCAAAGACCCCTCAGAGGATCACAAAGAGTAGAGCCCAAGCCATGGGAGTTGCGCATCAACTAGTATCTTTATTTTGTAATTTCAGTAGAGTATGGTACATTTAGCATAATAGGGGGTGTGTGCTTATCATTGGATAGGAAGTTGACTTAGCTTCTAGAACTTTGCTCCTAGGGTGTGGCATTGACTTTAGTCAATACCCTAACTGCCCCTCTTTTGTGTACTTCTCGTCCTACCCTTGCTCCTTGTTCTCCAAGGCACTTTCACCTATATAATAGAGTGCGTAACTCATGTTTTGTAAGATCAATTTATATGAGTAAATGCTGCCAAATTTTTGCAAGCTTTTACTCCCTTGTCTAGTCTCTCTATGTTAGACATCTTGATCATCACCTTCACCTTCTCCAAGTGAACTCTCCATAGATTTCATGCACCTACAAGGAACTCATAGCTCTATATGAGTCATCCTTGATCCATGACCTCCATTGCTTCAGCCACTTTCACCTCATTATTCAAGAAGAACAACCCATCATTTGGTATCAACCCATCATGAGTACTAGTGACAATTTAATTATTGTCACAAGATATTGATAGAATATTTATAACATTTAATGATAAATGTTTATATCACTAAAACTATTTTTTCTTAAGTATACACTTAAATCAAACTTATAACCTGAGAAGTCTTTGTTGATCTATTGGATGGTATAAATAGTAGTAATTTGGGTTTATTATGTGCTTGATGTAAGAGTTTAAATCTCGATGGTGTTAAGTGTATTGGAGGTTGGGGTGGCAGATAGTTGGTCTTTGCATGGTGGTGATGATTAGTATCACTTATATATAGGTTCTGTGGCTTAGTGGTGTTAGGACTTTGACATTAGAGATGTCATATTTCATGATTTCATCATTGAAGGACTATTTTTATGATCCTTCAAGCTATTTTTTATTTTTATTCATTAAAAGCCAATGGAATGGGAATTTTCCTTCTTTGTCAGCCATGGAACTTTTCGTTGACTGGTCATATGAATTAAATGTAAATGGTTGCATAGCATTTTAAGATGACAGTAAATTAGTGCATTAATGAAGGATCATAAATGTCTCAAGCCCCAACAAATAAAGCTATGCCTCAACTTGTATAATTCACATAAAAGATCATTTATGGTTGGTTTATATTGGCTATATGGATTTATATTGATGCTTATTATAAAAACTCTTGTAATTCAGTCATGTAATTGTTTTAAGATAAAAGTAATATGTATATATTAAAAAAATGTTTATTATAAGAAATAACATTTAAAAGAGACTATCAAATTCAAATTTTCATCAAACATAATTTTTTCATTAAAAACATTCATTAGCTCACGTGACCACATGTTTCTCTCTTTCAGTTTTTGCACCAGACTAAAACATACCTTTTATTTCTTATTTTCTTTGTTTTTTCTTTTTCATTATTTATTATTTTCTTTGTTTCATCATTTTCATTTTTTTCATTGCATGTCTGTGGTGAGAATCAAGAGTTGATTAAAACACAATAACAAATACTGTTGAACCAAATATTGTTGGAAGAATTTAATTATGAGTTTGAAAGTGGTGTGTTCAATTTTCTTCTAAATGCGATTTTCACTGAATTGTATAGTTCTCTAATTTAGAGATAAGAAAACAGAACTTATCTTTTTCAAGTTGTGATTGATTTTATTTATCTATAAACGTGATTCTTTCTCGATTGCACAAATCTTTAATTTAGATGTAGGAAAATAAAAACTAAAAATAATAATGTGAGATTTATTATGATTGTAGTTGAATAAATTGATAAAAAAAATATTTCCTTGTTTGTCTGGATCCAAAGCATGTCTAAATACGAAGAACAAAGCCTACAAATAATTACATAAAACAAAATTAGAGATTTTGGGGTTATTATGTATAGCTTACTTTTCGAAAGTCTCAACTCAAAATACCAAAAACCTTGAAGATACTAAAAACCCTTTATTAAAGTAGAATTAAGTCTCGTTTCTAGTATACGCATGTTCGAATTTATTGTTGGATATTTTACTTTTTGTTATTTTGAATGTAGTGGATATTTTATATTTTATTTTGAAATTTTAAATATGTTAATTGTGATATCATAATTATTTGGGACAACTACACAATATCAAAAGACCTTTTTGCATATTTCACATACTTTTTTTTTAAAGCTTTCATGTTAAGCATCACTATGCTACTTGACCTCTCAGCTAGGCTGACACCTCAAGTCACAACAATCATTTGTCATCACATGAAAAAAGTATTATTAAAAAAAAGAAAAGAAAGAAAATACAAAAATATGGGGGGATTAGACCAAAATTCATATGTTAACAAAAACGATACATAGGTAGACTTTACCTATTAATAAAGAATTCTAAGAACAAATTAGATGGAAGCCTATTATACCAATGAAAGGATTCTCTATGAATAAATCTTAAATTAGCCAACAATACTCTTGACTGGGGCCTTTGTTCCCAAATGTGTATCAAAACCTTAGCTAGGTAGTGCCTTATTGTTCAGTGTTGTGTCTATGATAATTTGTTTATTGTTGTATTCTATTGATTTATTATGCAGGATTTTTGGTGGTTAGCTGATCTAGTCAGCCTTGTAAGAATTGATGGCTTAAAAAAGAGGGGGGTGAATTGTTTATCAAAGATTGAAGAAGAATGAACCTTTATCAAATAATCACAGATAAGCAATTAAGGAAAGCAATCAACCAATGGTACAGAAACTGTTTACAAAATTTTAACCGATTGAAAATACGTTTTAATCGGTTGTTTATATCAGCAGCAAAATCAGAATTAAAACAAACAATTATAAGAAGAGAAGGAGAGAGAGATTTACACAACCAATTTTATACTGGTTCACCCAACCTTGAGCTACATCCAGTTCTTAGAACAACCTCTGAGTTTCACTAGTAATCACTCACAGATTACAACAACACATACACAAAGAAGTGACCTAGAAAACCACAAGACCCACTCACCTTCTTTGCAACCACACACCTCAAGTCAGAACACCCTTTAACTTTGCAGGATTTCACACACACTTACAAGTTTATGAAAGTACAATTACAAGAATCATGAAAGGAATAGAAAACACCTGAGATTACAGAAAACAACAAGTCCTATGATCAGATCTTGTACGAGTGCAAAGCTAAACAACAATCTTGGAAACTTTGAAAAACTTATTTCAAATCTCAATCTCACTTTTATTTCAAACTGTGTAAAACTTGTGTCTTTTGTTTTGAAAGAAGGGCTCTATTTATCGCATTCAAAAACTAGTTGTTCAAGGCAGCATTTATGAGTCAAAGCAGTTTTGATCACATCCAAAATAGTTAAAACAAGTTTTGAAAAAACTGTTATGAAAACACACAATCAACCGGTTGAAAAGACATTTTAACCGGTTGAATTGGTTAGGCAGTTATCTAACCAAGTAAAAACAATTTTAAAACCTCCAAGCTAGTCAAGTGACAAACAACTGATTATTTTAATAATTCAACCGGTTGTTTTTCCCTTTGCTTGGAAAAATACATTTCTTTTCAAAACAGATTGAGCAAGCTTTGTACTAGGGTCAAGGAATGATCTTTACATAGATTCTAAACACTCTGGTTTAAACCTCTAAAAGCAACACAGCTTCAAGCTTTATAATGGATTTGAAACATCAAAGCTATCATGCTCAACAATCTCCCCCTAATTGATGGAGACAAATCCTTGGGATGCTTTTTAAAATGTTTTTGTTTAGAATTTGTACAACCTGCATTCATGAGCAAACATAGAAATACAGGATAATCTAATCCATTCAAACAGGCCCCATAAACCAGTTCCCACTAGGTAATTTCCAAAGAGGAACATCGACCAAATCAGTGTGAGAAACCAGTCAGCATACAAAGGTGCAAACACAGATAAACAATCGATTATTTCAACCGGTTGAAATTTTGTATCAGAGTTTCAAAACTTTTCAATTTCAAATATAACCAGTTATAAGAGTTTATAGCAATGTTCATGAGCATAAATAAGTGCAGATTAAAGAACATTACAACATTCAAACACTTCTTCCCCTATTTGTCTTCACAAATAGATAGAAAGGAAGATTAAAACACAAAAGCTTAAGATAAAGCATGCATATCAATTATGCCTAACTCATTCCTTAGAGAATAAAACCTGTCCTTGGATAAGGGCTTTGTGAAAATGTCTGCAAGCTGACTCTCCATGGCAACAAACTGAATCTCACAATTATTGACATGGTCTCGAATGAAGTGATGTTTGATCTCTATATGCTTGGTCTGGAGTGTTGAACCTGATTTTTTGTAAGATTAATTGCACTTGTGTTGTCACACAATAAAGGTATCTTGCTTATCTTCAACCCAAAGTCTTCAAGTTGTTGCTTGATCCACAAAATTTGTGCACAGCAACTTCCTACAACTATACAATAAAGGTATCTTGCTTATCTTCAACCCAAAGTCTTCAAGTTGTTGCTTGATCCACAAAATTTGTGCACAGCAACTTCCTACAACTATATATGTAGCTTCATCAGCAGTTAACACATATATTTGAACTAAGATAACATCAGAATCAGTTTTTTTTAATGAAAAGGGTTTGGTTTTGTCAATCCCTCTGTATGTAAATATCGGCACCATAAAATAAAATTAGCATTGAATAGGATTCGAAGCCAAGTTCCTTCAGCAACCTTTCAGCAACCAAAGAAAATTTAACCACTACACCAAACAAATTCATTAATTTTATTATGATTTTTATTATACTTATTATTATTAATAATAATAACAATACTAACAATATTAATAATACTAACAATATTAACATATGAATCACATTTAATTTATCTATAATCTACTTGAATCTAAACATAATTTATTATATTATCTATTAGTATGAATCACATTTAATATATGTCATACTCATAGTCATCATATTACCTATTACATTAAAATCAACTATCATATTAATTATTTTTTTACGATCATATTGACTTAATTAAGTTCATTATAGGTAGTTGATTTTACTTGTGTGTTATACTAAAGAATATTGTCAACAAACAATATTATCTTTTAACTTAGAATGATGACTTTTACATTAACTATTAATTAAATCTCTAATGCAGATTACTAGTTAGCTTATCATTATAGTTTAAACTATATTAATTATTCCAAAAATCTATGTAAAAAGTTGTTACTAAATAACCTTTTCTACTAATATATAAATCATAATGACAAAGTGACTAAATAATTTATAATTTAAAATATTTTAAAAATTATACATTATATCAATTTTAATCTATGTAAGTAAATATTTGAAAATAAGATTTTTTTTATCAACAAAGAAAAAAAAATTAAAGGAAACATTTTAAGATATTTCAATCCTTATACAAGAATCTCAAATCAGAAAAGAAGTGTAAGATACAAGCATCTATATAGCCATCTAACAAAAACTTCACAACTACATGTAATAACCTATATTTGAAAATAAGATATCAAATAATTTTATATTAATATATATATATAATATGAAAGTAAATTTAAATTTAACCATGAGTTTTGAAAAATTAATGATTAAATAAAAAAACATATTAATCAATATATATGTATTTATAGTATTAAAGTTATATTAATATTATATAATTTCTTCCTTTCTCTCTCTATCTATCTATATCCGGATAAAAGTAATATTACTCAAGTCAAACACACAATAAATATCTAAATGTATATTTATATCAAAATTAATATTAATAATATGAATATAATATTGATAATATGAATATAATATTAATAATATGAATATTAATACTAATAATATTAATAATATTAATAATAATATTAATTATAATATTAATAAATATTAATAAATATTAATAATATGAATATAATTTTTTTTATTATTGTTAATAATAATTATATTAATATGTATAAATTATATTAATATGCATAAATTCTATTAATATGTATAAATTATATTAATATGCATAAATTCTATTAATATGTATAAATTATATTAATATGTATAAATTATATTAATAATAATAAGTATAATAAAAATGATAATATGACCAAAGGACTTGTCTGGTCTAGTGGTCAATGCTTCCCTGGTCACTGGAAAGACTTGGGTTTGAATCCTGGCACTGCTTCAGTGCAGAATGCCCAGACTTTCTTTGTCATTGTTCATGATGTAGCACTTGCATCCAAAGACCTTTAGGTGGCCTATGTGTGGACTTCTTCTATTTAGTAGTTCATATGGGGTCTTCTTCAGAAATTGGCCTAATAAGCACATGATTCATCACATAACAAGTTGTACTTACTGCATCAGCCCAAAAGCACTTAAGCAAGGAAGATTCATTCAGAATAGTCCTTGCTAGCTCTTCTAGTGATCTATTCTTTCTCCCCACCACTCCATTTTGTTGGGATGTTCTTGTTGTAGAGAAGTTGTTGAAGATTCCTAGCTTGTTGCAAAGCTGCTTAATTTCTCATTCTGAAATTCTCCACCATGGTCACTTCTGATTGCTCCAATGTTGCTGCAACATGTGTTCTGCAACCTTTTTGCCAGCTTTTTGAATTCGAGATAGACTTCCTTCTTTGAGTGTAGGAAGATGGTCCAAGTAAACCTGGAAAAATCATCTACAACAACAAGAGCATACATATTTCCTCCAAGACTCATAGTCCTAGAAGGTCCAAAAAGATCCATGTGTAAAAGCTCAAGAGGTTTTGAGGTTGAAACAAAGTTTTTCAATTTAAAAGATTTTCTAGTTTGTTTCCCCTTTTGACAAGCCTCACACACATGTTCCTTTTCGAACTTGAGTTTGGGTAAGCTAAGTACAAGTTCATTTGAAACAAGTTTATTCAAATGATGCATATGAATGTGTGCAATTCTTCTATGCCAAAGCCATGATTCCTCATGTTTTGTTAGAAGACAACCAATTGATGTAGAGCTAGAGATATCAAGCAAATAGATGTTGTTGGATCTCTTACCAATAACAATAACTTCTTTTGAGTTTGGCAACCGAATCTCACAAGAATTTGTTCTAAAGGTGACTTGGTAGTCTCTGTCACAGAGTTGGCTTATACTAAGCAAGTTGTGCTTAAGTCCTTCTACATAGTGTTAGGATTGATGGCTAGAACAAGAGGGAGGGAAGTGGGTGAATTATTTATAGAAGATTTTTGCAAATACTTTCTTTAGAATGAATCTTTAACAATAAACTCATATAAGCAATTCAGAAAGCCAATCAAATAGTCAAACAGAAACTGATATCATAATTATAATCGGTTAAAAGCACGATTTAATCGGTTGTTTATGCCAGTGGAAATATCAAACAGTTATGGAGAGAAGAGATAGAGAGATTTACACACAAGGTTTATACTGGTTCACTCAATCCCTGAGCTACATCCAATCCTCAGTCAAACCACTGAGTATTCCACTATGTAACCAATCAGAGATTACAAACAAATACCACAAAGAGGTGACTTTGAATCCCACAAAGCCTACTCACCCTCTTCCCACACAGCCAACACCTCAAGCCAGAATCACACTGACTTTACAGGATTTTACAAACATTTTTACAAAGTGTAATATGAACAATTACAAAAAACTAAGCAAGGGTAGAAAACACTTGGAATTACAGTACACCAAAAATCCTATTGATCAGTTCTTGAATCACAGCAAAGCTCAAAAGCAATCTTGCTAAACTTGGAAAAACACCTTTTCACAAACAGTTGGTAATCTCTCTTTTTGATCTCAAGATTTGATTTGCCTTTTTGAAATTGTATCAACAATTTTCATAAGATATCAAACTTTCTTTTGAAGGGATTGACAATTTTTACAAAAACTTGAATCACATTTGTAAGAGGAGTTTTGATAAATCAGTTCAAGATTTTCAAAATCAGCATTTGAATTATTCAAATCATTTTTCAGAGCTTTGATTTTCTCTTTCAACCAATTGTTTTCACTTTTCAACTGATTATTTGAAAGGGTTAATTTTTTATCTTCTTCATGAGTTTCTTGGAAAGCATCAAGTAGTTGAAAATAACTATCACATTTATTAGAAGAAGATGTACTTACTTGGTTTGATCCAGATTCTTCTCTTGCCATAAGACAGACCTCCATCTCAGTTTCTGAAGAAGATGATTCAACAGAGGACTCTTCCTTTTCCAGCCAAGCACTCCTTGGGTTCTTGTGACATTTTTCAAGTGTATCCCACATTTCTTTGGCTGAAATACACTCTGAAACCTTGAGCAGTTCATCATAATCAAGTGCAGAGACAATTGTGTTCTTAGTTATATAATCAAGGTGGTCCCTTTCATTTTTAGTTGATGCAGAATTATTTTTAGGCATATGCATGAAGGCATTGTTTGAGATAACATTCCATATTTCTTTATCTAGTGACTCAATAAAGAACTTCATTCTTATACACCAGAGTTGATAATTGTTACCACAAAATAGAGGTGGTTTATTCAACGAGGCACCTTCCCCAAAGGAAAACTTGTTAGCCATGTAAAGTAGTTTTTCAGAAAAAGGCAGAACTTTAATATCTTTCAAGAACCTAGCTTTTGATGCCAATTGTAAGAATTGATGGCTTAAACAAGAGGGGGGTGAATTGTTTATCAAAGATTTTTGCAAAGATTGAATGAGAATGAACCTTTATCAAACAATCACATATAAGAAATTAAGGAAAACAATCAACCAATGATATAGAAATTGTTTACACAATTTTAACCGATTGAAAATACATTATAATCGGTTGTTTATATCAGCAGCAAAAGCATAATTAAAACAAATAGTTATAAAAAAGAGAAGGAGAGAGAGATTTACACAACCAATTTTATACTGGTTCACCCAACCTTGAGCTACATCCAGTTCTTATAACAACCTCTGAGTTTCACTAGTAATCACTCACAGATTACAACAGTACATACACAAAGAGGTGACCTTGAAAACCACAAGACCCACTCACCCTTTTGGAACCACACACCTCAAGTCAAAACACCATTTGACTTTGCAAGATTTCACACACACTTACAAGTTTATGAAAGTACAATTACAAGAATCATGAAAGGAATAGAAAACACCTGAGATTATAGAAAACAGGAAGTCCTATGATCAGATCTTGTACCAGTGCAAAGCTAAACAGCAATCTTGCAAACTTTGAAAAACTTCTTTCAAATCTCAATCTCACTTTTATTTAAAACTGTGTAAAACTTGTGTCTTTTGTTTTGAAAGAAGGGCTCTATTTATAGCATTAAAAAACTAGATGTTTAAGGCAACATTTATGAGCCAAAGCAATTTTGATCACATCCAAAATAGTTAAAACAAGTTTTCAAAAAACTGTTATGAAAACACACAATCAACCGACTAAAAAGACATTTTAACTGGTTGAATTGGTTAGCCAGTTATCTAACCAAGTCAAAAACAGTTTTAAAACCTCCAAGCTAGCCAAGTGAAAAACAACCGATTATTTCGATAATTCAACCGATTGTTTTTCCCTTTGCTTGGAAAAACACATTTCTTTTCAAAAGAAATTGAGAAAGCTTTGTACTAGGGTCAAGGAATGATCTTTACATAGATTATAAACACTCTAGTCTAAACCCAAACTAAAATCAACACAACTTCGAGCTTCATCGTGGATTTGAAACATTAAAGCTCTCATGCTCAACAAGCCTAACAATGAATATGTTTCTAGATGTGCCAAACAACTAGTCTTGGAGGAAATCTCCTATGCACATTTTGATGCACAATTCATATTTCTTAAGGACAAAGGATGCAAGGGAGTTGAAGGAACATCTGGTATAATTCTAAAGGTTCTTGTTGTTTTTGGTTCTTGCAACACTTTTATGGATGGGGTTTTGTCTGTGGACATAAGTGGTATCACATGTAATGTACATTGATTACTTGCAACCTTTTGGTTTGGAAAGGAGGAATTAAGGGTTGCACATAGTTTTTGTGGGTGTTAAGACAGGTTTTTGGGCTTTTACTGTCCAGGTGGGGTTTTGTTTGTAATCTTATTTCTTTTTCTATTTTTTTTTTCTTTTTACTTTGTACACAGGTTGAAGCACCCTTAGTATTTTTATATTCAATATATTTTTTTATTTAATATATTTTTTATTTAATATATTTTTTTATTTAATATATTTTTTTACTGATAAAAAAAAAACTCATAATTTTTAATAATGATGATAAAATAATTATCACATAAAATTTGATATTAAAATGGTTGTCTTATATATTTGTGATAACTCATTATTATCACTATTACATAGAATATACTAGGGACAATTAAATTATCGCTATTGTCTTATACATTTGTAACATTTAATTATTGTCACTATTACATGGAATTATTAGTGATAATTATTTTTGTCCCAATAAAATTTAGTTTTAATGACATTTAAAATTATTATCACAAGTACAATAGTGACATGAGTAATAGTGGCAATTTAATTATTATCATAAGAAGTTAATAATGACATCTTAACATTTAGCGATAAATATGTATATCACAAAAACTAATTTTTCTTGTCTTTGATGAGATGTTACTCTAATAGTTATTTATACTTTAAATTTGACCCTCCACGTGGAAATCATCAAGCGGTTCCGCAATTTTTTCCCTTTAAACGTTTCAGAACCTCTTTAACTTCTCATTTCACACAAAAAAAAATTTCGCACACGTTCTAGAGTCCTCATTGATCATGTAATTCTAGTATAGGAACCCGTGTCACTCTAATGATTATCTTTCGTGTTCTCACTTACGTAGGCATGTCAAAACCTCTTCTTGTTTCAATTTGTGATTTATTAAAATAATTATTACTAAATTGTTGAACATTATCTTTGATGTCTCCAAATCAGTGTGGATTGCTTGAAGGCCTCGTTGTTGCTTGTGTGTGTCGGTTCTAGGTAATTTGAATTTGTAAATTCACTCTTAGTTAGGATCCAAAGTTGGTTTAAATCAAATTCTTTTAAGAAATATTTTTTTTCCAAAGAAGTGGAAAAACAACCTGTTGTTTTATCGTTTTTGTTCTTGCCGGTTGACTTGGTTGCCTTCGTACGTCTCACGGTACTCCCACATCTGATTCTTTGTGCCTTCGTTTGTGCCTCCCTCTCTCGATCAAACACCTGAAATCACAAAGACCAAGGGCGCCCTAGAGGTCGTTTGCACTCTGACGCTCAAGTCAATCTTAGGGCTAAGAAACACCAAAACTCTTATGCGTAAAGCTCTGTGTGATTGTGTGTGTTAAGCGACGCAAATGAATAGCTACCTTACTAAGTTTGTTACTTTCCTTTATATAGCCTAGGGTTTCCACTATTTCCGCTACCCAAAATAGGCTTTATGAGGGGGTGGGCCCTAGCACCGTTGTTAACCACTCTTAGGGAAACCTAGCGCGTGGGGTTCCCTAACTGGAGTGCAACCTCTAACAGGATGACCGCCGAGATGCCACCTCGTCCACTGGGAGCACCCTAGCTGTTCACGTGCCATGCATGCAGCTCACCCCCTGAAACGTGACCCTCACATGTTGTATCTTTTCCAGTGGCTTTTTACTTGTGTTACGCTTGAACGCGTCATCCACACCACACGCATGGACCCTCGTGACCTAGGCTTCTCCCTAACTGATAACTAGTATGTGGTTGGGGTCCACCTTTTATGGCCCAACTCTACTGTTTGGGTCACCGATGTCCGATCTCTCATCGTCATCACAATACTGTTGAGAACACATTAGTACATCCTGGTGATCGACGCCTAACCACTCCTCGACACCTTGGTTCACCCGCCTTACGAGGCACTGGCCCACATCGCTCGTGGGACCCAACTTACGTGGCCCCGTCTTTACTAGTGGTCAACGCCCGAGGACTGGTCGGTACACAAGCCCCCCAGTCTCGAGCTATAACTTGTTCAGCGAAGAGACTAAGTCCTCACCCCTAGCGACGCACGTGGCTCTGTGTGACAAGACGTGAACAGTGCGCCGAAATGACGCCTCTCTGTGCGCGTCTTGATCTGTGCTCATGTGTTTTGATCAACGGGCAGGGCTTAACATCGTTTGCGCTTCTTAATTTACATTAAGTATTCGAAAACGCGCACTTCCAATCACTATTCCATTATTCTCAAAAACACCTTTGATTGCTTCGTGTTCTTCCTTAAGCGCTCTCGCGTTTCCCTCTACAAAGTCTAGAACTTTCATCCTATTTTGATCGAAAGGTACGAACTTTACCCATTGATCGCCCTTACTTATCGATTTCGATGCTTGATAACTACCCGGGACTGTTCAGATTCCTTGCATTTCAAGCTTTCCCTGTTTTTTCTTCGTTCCTTTATTTTTTGGGTTTTTTCGAGTGTGGGGTTTTTCTGAGTTTTCGCTGAGTTACGCCATAGTCCCTTTATAAACCTTCACTTCCCTCTTTTTCTTGTTTTTCTAGCTTTCTTACACATGGCTCGAACGAAAATGACCTCCAACCCTCCACCTCGAGTAGATTACAGAGCCTTGTACCCTTGGGCCACTACCCTCACCTCTAGTGAGGATGTGAGGAAACATAGGGACGGAGAGCCTAACTGTGTAGGGCATGTCTTTGGGCGTGAGAGCGACGCTTACGTTTCCGTTCAACCCTACGTTAAGGGCGAACCCGTGTGCTCCGACGAACGGACCAACGATTGAGAGCCCTACTTTTTCCTGTACCAAACCGTCTTCAAGCGAATTAAGCTGTGTCTCCCTCTTACTGGCTTCGAGAGGGCATTATTGACAGAAATCAACGTGGCCCCCGCCCAACTATATCCCAACAGCTGGGCCTTCATGAGGGCCTTCTCAATTCTGTGCAACCACTTTGGGCATCCTCCCTCAGTGGACGTCTTTCTCCATTTCTTCGAAGCCAAGAGTCTGAGGAAGAATCTCTGGGTGAGTTTCAATGGCGTGGCAAGGAGAGTTCTCCTCACGTTGTTCCAACAATCGTATAAGGGCCTCAAAGGGAAGTTCTTCAGAGTGTGTTGCACCAACCACGACCGCACCCTCTTGGATGGCTTCCCACTCTATTGGGTGAGGAAATTAGAGTTCAAGAAATCGAGGACTCTTGAGGAACTATCTCCTCATGATCGCGAGTTCTGTCAGGTCCTTGCTAGCTTGGGAGCAGTGTTCAACACTGTTCAATTGGTCAAGCATGAGTATTGATGGAGATCAAGCTCAAGTGGACATGGAGGCCAATCAACAAGATCAAGAAGAGGTAGAGGCACAAATGGAGGACGCCCATGGAGGTCAAAGCCCACCTCAAAGGCTTACAAGAAGCATGTTGAAAGCTTTAGGAGCTAGGGGACAATTATTTTCTCTTTTTGTAATTTATTTGGTTGAAGGTGCTTAGAGGGAAACATTAGAAACCTCTATTGTTATAGCATCTTTTAGGCTTTAGTTAGGAGCTTTAGGAGGGGGGTGCGTTAGTAGATAGGTGTAGGAGTAGAATAGGAGGTGCCAAAGTGGAGGAAGAGGTCACACCTTCCTCATGCATTGTCTTTGGCGCCGGTTCTAGAAGGTTTTTAGGAGGGAGTTTTTGAATTTGTGTAGCTTGCATTTCAGCACCTTAGGCTATAAATAGAGGTGCTCCCTTTGTAAAATTCACATTGGAAATTAGAGTAAAGAAACTATACTCAAATTTTGAGTGAGCATTGGAGAGCTTTTGAGCCTTGTTCTCTAGTCTTATCTTGATGGATCCATGGTGTCCTCAAGTGACGGCAACACACTAATCTTGGGGCAGCCATACTCCAAGTGGCGTGATCAATCACCATCTCTTCCATCTCTTCCATCTCCATAAGTGTTTTCTTCTCTAGCTTTGTGCCTTATTCATTTCCATGTCTAGTGTGATTGTTCTTGCCTTCTTTGGTTCGGTCATTTCCATTTTCCAGCAAGCCTTTTCCGTGCTGTTTTTTCTTTGTTACACCAAGTGTTTGTGAAAAGGTTTATGGCACTCATTCTTCATATGAGTTTGGCTGCTTTTTGGAACGGCATTCTCCTTCCATAAGCTGACCTTAAGCTTCCTTTCACTTCTTGTTATATCTTGTGATATGTCTTTTAATTTTGTAATCATGTCAAGTTTTGTCTTAGTCATGTTATTCCATAATTGTCATTACTTCTAGTAGTACTTTTATTGTTTTTGATTGTTTCTTGCTTTAGTGTCATATAATTTTCTGAGTTTGATATTGATCCTTTATGCATTTTATGTTTTAGTTTGGTCAAGCATGAGTATGATGTTGAGGCCCTCAAGGGCTACATTGGTACCGCCTTCACCCTGTCTTGCTTGGTTATGCATGTTACCATTCTGACTCTTCATACTCGTATGTTTACCCTTGTGTCCTGGATTGCTTTCTAACCTTTTGTATTATGGATTTTGGTATAGGTATGGTGCTAAATAAGGAGAAACGGGCCAAGCTGGTTGGCGCCCTTGCTCGCCACCAAGGGGCATCTGGGGCCGCGGGGACCTCCGCTGCTGCGTCTTCCCCCACTCCTTCCGCTCCTATTGTCGCGGTCCCCTCTTGCCACCGCCCAAACATCACCCGCTCTGCCTCCCCTTGAGGAAGACAACGGGGTAGTGGAGATTGAATCTGACGAGGACTTCGTAGAGGGGCCGATCTTCAAGAGGCATAGGCCTATAACAGCGACGACCTCCCACTCCTCCATTGTTGGTTGCCCTGCATCGCTCTGAGGCCCACCGCTAAGCGCTTCCTTGCCCTCTGGCCTCCTCGCACCTGAAGGTGGAGGTGAGAGCGCCCCTACAACCCCATCCGCCCCCGAACTGCCCGTTGTCCTTCAACATGCCCTCAAAGGCTTCTAAATAGGGGTGACGGAGGACTCGGATGAGATCGCGGCAAGGAAAAGGCTGGGTCTCAACTTTGGCGCTCTCCTTCTCAATCCAACGCCCTCATAACCATGACTGAGCTGAGGGTTAAGGAACAGGTGGCACTAGTAGAGGCCAAGGCTAAGGAGGAAAAGACCCTGTTGGCCCGTGCGTTCTGCCCTGAAGCAGGAGCTGACCAGCCTCTGCCAAGCTGAAAAGGACCTTTCCAAACGACTTCATGACAAGAGTCAAGAGGCTGTCGAGCTGGAGGCCAAAATCCTACCCCTGCAAACCTGGGCCATCGAGTTGGAGGAGGCAGCCGAAGCAACTAAGGCCAAGATGGCGAGGCTTGAAGAAAGTTCTACCAACCAAGAAGTGCAGTTCGGTCGTGTGGAAGCCGAGCTCCTTCAACAAGCTGAAAAATTCAAAAACGTTGAGGTTGAGCTGACCGAGGACGTTACTAATGCTTACGCCGTAAGGTTCAAGGACGCCCTTGCTCAGGTTTCCTGCGCGCACCCCGAGATGGAGCCCTTTGCAACATCGAAATGTGTTGTAGACGGGCGGATCGTGCCAAGGGTTTTTCCCTCTTAGCTCGTATTTGGTTACCAAACGAATAACTTTTTCTTTCAATACATTATTCGCTTGTAACTTACTTGTTCGGATGCCTCAGACTCCTAGCTGCTTTAACTTCCTTGATCTTAATTTGACTAAAACTGCTCTTCTATCTTGTTGGATTATAAATTGTTGTACCTCGTACCACAATGCTTCTAACAGCGCTTTCGACAACGTTTGAGCTTTAGGTAGCGCGCTTCCTCGCCTCATCTTACTATATACTCTGTTAGGCAGGGGGTTCGCCTACTAACCCGAACTGACCTTGCCCTTGCTGCATAAGGCCAAGGGAGGGTGTAACTATGAACCGGGTTGTTTAGCCTTGGTGTTCTCTGCGAACCTACATTCCCACTCTCGAGACTTCTAACCCAAGGGACAACTTACAACTGACCTCATTCTCGCTTAAAGGCGAGGAGGATTTATCTGGTGAACTGTTTCATTCGTTCTTGGTGTTCTCACTCGAAGGGGGGGGGGGGGGGTGTGTTCTCTACGAACCTACCTTCCCACACTCGAGACTTCTAACCCAAACGAACAGTCCGCAACTAACCTCATTCTCGCTCAAAGGCGAGGAGGATTCATCTGGCGAACTATTTTGTTCAACCTTGGTGTTCTCACTTGAGGGGGGAGGTGTTCTCTATGAACCTGCCTTTCCACTCTCGAGACTTTTAACGCAAGGGAAACAAGTTCTTAACTTACCTCAGCTTCGCTCAAGGGCGAGGAGGATTTAACTGGTGAACTATTTTGTTCAACCTTGGCGTTCTCACTCGAGGGGGGAGGAGTTCTCTACGAACCTGCCTTTCCACTCTCGAGACTTCTAACACAAGGGAAACAAGTTCTTAACTGACCTCAGCTTCGCTCAAGGGCGAGGAGGATTTAACTGGTGAACTATTTTGTTCAACCTTGGCGTTCTCACTCGAGGGGGGAGGTGTTATTTACGAACCTGCCTTTCCACTCTCAAAACCTCTAACGCAAGGGAAACAAGTTCGTAACTGCATTGTACAAAATTCGAGAAAATATTTCAATCAAAATTTATTGGGTGATCTCATTAAAAACCCTTATAAGGGAAAAATAGCGTCCCCTAAGACAATGTACAATGTTATTGTTTAACTGAAATAAACTTCGAGGTTGACGGCATTCCATGTGCGAGGAATCGCGCCTCCCTCCAGCGTTTCGAGCCTGTATGCTCCATTCCCCAGGGCCCCTGACACTCTGAAAGGATTAGTC
Source organism: Phaseolus vulgaris (assembly GCF_000499845.2). Taxonomy (NCBI): domain Eukaryota; kingdom Viridiplantae; phylum Streptophyta; class Magnoliopsida; order Fabales; family Fabaceae; genus Phaseolus; species Phaseolus vulgaris. The sequence continues at coordinate 185,881 of NW_027174102.1, forward strand.
CACTTGGGGGAGAGCTTATTCTCTAGCTTATATGGGGCCGCCAGGGCCGCCTGCCTTCTCCAGTGCCTGGTATCTTACCTCAAGCCCTTGCAATACTTTGCTCACGAAGTACATGGGTTTCTGAATCTGATCCTCTTCCTGAACAAGGACTGAACTGATCGCTCGGTCAGTCATCGCAAAATATAGGTGAAGCGGTGTGTTTGGTTGTTGTTCCTGCCGGTTGACCCGAAACGCCTCCGTGCGCCTACGTCACTCTCACTTCCTAAATCCCTGCGTTTGCACGTGCCTTTCCTGTGATGAATGCCTAAAAACACAAAGACAAATGGCGCCCTAGAGGTCGTTTGCACTCTGACGCACAAGTCAGTTTTAGGGCTAGGAAACACCAAACTGTATAACTGTCACTATGTGTGTTAAGCGGCGCAAATGAATAGCGTACCTTGCCAAGTTTGTTACCTTACTATTTATAGAGTGAAACTAGGGTTTCCTCTTTACCCAAAATGGGTTTTTCTAATGGGGCGGGACCAACACAGTTGTTACCCTACTTTTAGGATAACCTAGCGTGTGGGTTTCCTAACTGGAGTGCAACCTCTGACGGGGTGACCACCTGGGTGCCTCCTCGTGCACCTGATCTCTGGGGTCACCCGCCTCTGGAAGTGCCCTAGTTGTTCACGTGCCATGCATGCAGCTCATCTCTAGAACGTGACCTTCATAGGTTATATCTTTCCAGTGGCTCTAGACTTGTGTTACGCCTAAACTCGTCATCCACTCTACACGCATGGACCCTCGTGACTTAGACTTCTCTCTTACTGATAACTGGTGTGTGGTCTGGGATCCACCTCTTGTGCCCCAGCTCTACTGTTCGGATCCCGATGTCCGACCTCTCCACACTGTCTAGTGGCACGTCAGTACATCCTGGCGACCGATGTCTGAACACTATTTGGCTCCTTAGCGCACGTGCTTCACGAGATACTGACCCACGCCGCTCGTGGGACCCTGCTTACGTGGCACCAACATTACCAGTGGTCAATGATGCCTAAGGACTGGTCGGTACAACTGCAGTTTGCACAGGACTAGAGGGTTGGCTAGGTACTCCTTCGGCCTGAGGCACGCCTCTTTACACTTTTAGGTTCATACGAACCTGTTGTTCCTTCTTAGGCACTGGAAGTAAGGGTAGCCCTTGTCTCCTCCACCTGACATGAATCCGGACAGGGCAGCCATGCGCCCCGTCACCGCGCACCTTTCTGAGTTCACTTATATCCCACGGTCGGTGAACAAGAAACCCAAAAACTTCCTTGCTTCTATTCCGAACACGCACTTCTCAGGGTTCAGCTTCAGCCTGTACTTAGCTATTGTCGTAAATAGCTCTTCTAAGTCAACAAAGTACTGTATCTCCCTGATGTGGCCAGCACTCAGCAGCTTTTGCGTCTCTTCCCTGATGACCTGACGCCTCTCTTCATTAAACTTCCTTCGTCTCTGGCGGACAGGTCAAACCTTGGGGTCCATGGTCAGGCGGTGGTGCAGGAAATCCGCTCGTGGGACCCCGCTTACGTGGCACCAACATTACCAGTGGTCAATTATGCCCAAGGACTGGTCGGTACAGCTGCAGTTTGCACAGGACTGGAGGGCTGGCTAGGTACTCCTTCGGCCTGAGGAACACCTCTTTACACTTTTAGGTCCATACGAACCTGTTGTTCCTTCTTAGGCACTGGAAGTAAGGGTAGCCCTTGTCTCCTCCAGCTGACACGAATCCGGACAGGGCAGCCATGCGCCTCGTCACTGCGCACCTTTCTGGGTTCACTTCTATCCCACGCTCGGTGAACAAGAAACCCAGAAACTTCCTTGCTTCTATTCCGAACACGCACTTCTCGGGGTTCAGCTTCAGCCTGTACTTAGCTATTGTCGTAAATAGCTCTTCTAAGTCAACAAAGTATTGTATCTCCCTGATGTGGCCAACACTCAGCAGCTTTTGTGTCTCTTCCCTGATGACCCGATGCCTCTCTTCATTAAACTTCCTTCGTCTCTGGCGGACAGGTCGAACCTTGGGGTCCATGGTCAGGCGGTGGTGCAGGAAATCTGGGTCTATGTCAGGCATGTCCAAGGCGGACCACACGAAGGCATCTAGGTGTCATGCTATAACCTTGGAAATCCGATCCTGCGCCGTTAGGTCGAAAGCGCCACCAAGCTTGAAGATCTTTCCTCCAATCTCTCTTTCCCCCACATCGCCGACCGACTCAAGTCGCCTCTCCCGGGCGATCTCTGTTGTGGTAGCCCTCTCTTCACTTTGTGCCCGAGTGGTGCCAGTGGGTATTGCTCTCTACACTCGCTCCCCCCGGGCGATTTCTGCATGATTGATCTCAGGCTGGGCGACCTCTTCTGAGTACGGTGCGCACGTAGTGACCATGAATACCCCTATCTTCGTTTTGAGGTTGTTCTCATAACACCTCTTGGCCTCCTTTTGATCTGACTTGATGGTAATCACCTTTCCCACCAAGTCAGGTTGCTTCATCTTCATGTGTCTTGTTGAGGGTACTGCCCCTAGCCTGTTCAGCGTAGGTCTACCTAGCAGCATGTTATAAGCGGAAGGGGCATTGACGACGAGATACCTGATGTTCTTCGTACAAGACGTGGTACTATCCGTGAAGGTGGTCTTCACATCTCTAAGTGCCCACTTACCTCCACCTGGTCTCCCGCGAAACCGTACAGGAAACCAGTATAAGGCCTTAGCATGTCGGGGGACAACTGCAGCTTGTTGAAAGTCGTCCAGAACATCACGTCTGTCAAGCTTCCTTGATCCACCAGTACACGGTGTACCTTCCTCCCAGCGATTACTACTGAGATCAGCATCGGGTCGTTGTCGTGGGGAACGACGTCTTGGAGGTCGGCTTTGGTGAAGACAAGGTCAACGTCAAAGGCATCGTCTGCCCTTTGTGTTTCTACCGAGATCACCGCCCGTGCATACTTCTTCCACTGAGAAGCGATGCAACCTCCTCCTGAAAAACCTCCCGCAATGGTGTAAATTTCACCATGCACGGGGATTTCATGCCCCTGGTCACCCCCTGTCACTGCTACGTCCTCGACACCCTGCGTTTCCTGCAAGTAATCCCTCAGGAAGTCGTTCTTCACCAACTCGTCTAGCTGGTGTCCCAACGCCAAACAGTTGCGTATGGGGTTGCCAAACGCTTGGTGGAACTCACACCAGGCGTTCTTGTTGGGCCCGAGCTTCTTGTTGATCTTGGGGGGTATCTTCAACCTTTCCGCTATGTTGGGGATAACGATGAGGTCCTTTAACTCTACCACGAAGTCGTGCCTTGGTGGCACGTTCTCCCTTATACGCCCCTTAGTTTCGGGCTTTCTTGGTTGGTAGGGCTGCGGCTTCGCGGGGGCTTTCTTCTCTATCGTTGCCTCATGCACCCTTTGGGGTTGAGGTCGACCTGGTGCACGCGGGCGCGTGGGAACCACACACGTGCACTTTTTGTTAACTTCCCATTCCGTCGCAATATGAGCCACCGCGTGGCACCTTATCTCGGCGAAGGTTTTGGGGTGGTTCCTGATGTGTGACTCGTTGAAAGGTCCCGACACGATGCCCTTTCTAAACGCATGCACCATCATCGTTTCATCCTTGGTGTTCAACCTCACCACCTGTGCCCCAAAAACGGTTGAGGAATTCCATTAGGGACTCTCCCTGATATTTCCTTACATAAAAAAGATCGTAAGAAATGGATGGGGGAGCCCGATTCGCGATGTATTGTTCTCTGAACAACTTAGTGAGTTGTAGGAACGACGTCACGTGGCCATCAGGGAGACTGATGAACCAATCCATCGTTGTTCCCACTAATGTGCTCATGAACAACTTGAATCGCGCCACGTCGGAGCCCCCAACCAACATCATCTACGTACGGAAAGCCGTCAGATGAGCTTCTGGGTCCTCTGTACCGGTGAAAATGACTTTGGGCCCTACGAACGTGGCTGGTATCACTGCATCCATGATTGCTTGCGAGAATGACATCGGGAACTCCCTGGGCAGCGTCACGGGTTCTTGATCTTCCTCCTCACGTTCGCCTTCCTGATTTTGCAGATCCCTGCGCAATTCCTCATTCGATCGGCGCAGTTCTTTGTTTGTTGACAGCGACGCAGCCAAATCAACTTGGATGCGTTCTTGATTCACTCTTGACGCAGCCACTTCTTCTTGGAGGGCCTGCATCATGTCCATAATTTGTTGCAAGGTGAGGCTTTCGCCCCCGCTTGGTGCAACAGATCCTTGCCTCGTATTTCTCATCTTCTTAATCTTTCTGGTTCTTGCTGGTGGGACAATGTTTTCGATCGTACCCCACGGTGGGCGCCAAATGTTCTTGTTGGTTGACTCGGTTGTCTTTGTACGTCTCACGGTACTCCCACGCCTGATTCTTTGTGCCTTCGTCCGTTCCTTCCTCTCTCGATCAAACACCTGAAATCACAAAGACAAAGGGCGCCCTAGAGGTCGTTTGCACTCCGATGCTGAAGTCAATCTTAGGGCTAAGAAACACCAAAACTTTAATGCGTAAAGCTCTGTGTAACTGTGTGTGTTAAGCAGCGCAAATGAATAGCGTACCTTACTAAATTTGTTACTTCCCTTTATATAGCCTAGGGTTTCCACTGTTTCCGCTACCCAAAATAGGCTTTCTGAGAGGGTGGGCCCCAGCGCCGCTGTTACCCACTCTTAGGGCAACGTAGCGCGTGGGGTTCCCTAACTGGAGTGCAACCTCTTACGGGATGACCGCCTGGATGCCACCTCGTCCACCTGATTTCTGTGGTCATCCATCCTGGGAGCGCCCTAGCTGTTCACGTGCCATGCATGGAGCTCACCCCCTGAAACGTGACCCTCACATGTTGTATCTTTTCCAGTGGCTCTTTACTTGTGTTACGCTTGAACACGTCATCCACACCACACGCATGGATCCTCGTGACCTAGGCTTCTCCCTAACTTATAATTGGTGTGTGGTCTGGGGTCCACCTTTTATGGCCCAGCTCTACTCTTTGGGTCACTAATGTCCGATCTCTCATCGTCATCACAATACTGCCGAGAACACATCAGTACATCCTAGTGATCGACACCTGACCACTCCTCGACACCTTGGTTCACCCGCCTTACGAGGCACAGACCCACGCCGCTCGTGGGACCCAACTTACGTGGCCCTGTCTTTACTAGTGGCCAACGACGCCCGAGGACTGGTAGGTACAGTTTCAACCGGTTGTTTTACACTTAGTGTTTTTGAAACAGGTTTCGACAAAGGTTGAAATTGGTTGACCTTGCTATAAAACCAATTCAATCGGTTATTTCTGTTGGGTTTAATAGTGCCAAAGTTCAAGAGGGGGGTGAATTGACCTTTTAAACGTTTCTCGCATAATCAGTGTTTATCACAATTTACAGAAAATAAATCGATTTATTTGGGAATGGACATATTTATTTTGGCACTGTTTGCGTTTGAAAAATGTTTATACAGCCAGGTTAATCACGAGATTATGCAGATAGATTTTCCAGATACACACACTGATATTAGAACGAAAAACAGTGAATCACAAAATAACAAGCTTCAATTTCAAGCAAGTGATTAAGATTCAATTGATAGCTTGACAATTAATTGAGTAGCCTATCACAATCAATCTGATCCAGTGGCTTTTAACAGATTATATATGTTCTTTTCAGAATCAAACAGTTTTTCCAGATGATCCTGCCTGTTGACCAGAACGTTGGAACCTGCCTCGTCAAAGGATCGACTCGTGCACCGCTTCGAACCTCCGTCCTTCTTCGAGATCCACCTCAAGAACCTGCAAAAGAACAGAGCGGTGCCGCTGCGGCCGATCGCACTCCAACGCCCAAGTCAGTGACCGAACCACCAAATACTAAGAGCAAGAACACTCAGGAAATCTCAAGGAACCGTGCAATGTTCTCTCTCACAGTAAGCTCTAGAACTCGCAAGCGTAAAGAGTGTAATCTGAACGTGCGTACCTCAGAAAGTTCGTTGAGAACTCTTATATACCTGGTCACTTTCTCTCTCCTGGCAGTTACAGACCTGGACACGTGGCTCGCATCCAGTCGTACACGTGCCATCATCTGGAGCCTCCTTGACTTGGGCGCTGCTTCTGACTCTCTTTTTGGCTAAGTTATTTATGCATGGTACTGCCCAGTGCATAGCTAACTTGGGAGCGCGATCTCTACTGGAACTGGTGAGTTAGGGTGCCCTCGTACACCTTCCCTGTGGTCTCGCCGGTCGCCTTCATAATCTGCACCACTTTCATCTCTGGCGATGTGCTTGCTCTGGCGATCTCCAATCGCTTGGTCGCCTGAGTTCACATCTGGCGACTTCACTTTCTACTGGGCGATCGCCTGGTATGCTGAAGATCGGAACACGCCATCTTAACAACTGGCGACTTCACGAGCCCCCGACTTCCTCCCCTTCTGTCAACCTGGCGCCTTGTCAACACGCCTACACTGTAGCTTGGTGCCACGTCATCACTTCCGACTACCAGGACGGTACACAAGCCCCCCAGTCTTAAGCGAAGACTTGTCCAGCGAAAAGACTGAAAGAGTCACGTCAACACCGACCTACGTGGCACTGACGCAGAATTCCAAGCGGTTTGTACTTTCTGCTTCTCTGACGCTCCACCAAACCCCTCACCCATCGCTCGACACGTGGCTTCATCAACGGTTTACCTTCAGTCACCGTTTGCGCTTCCAAACCCATTTCGAAAAACCCTTAAACCCATTTTCACTCCACACTGTTCCATCACTTTTCTTCGTATTCACAAACGCTCTAACCTTCTGCTGCGAAAAAGCTCTCGACGTTCTTCAACTCTCTGAATCACCAACATTCTTCATCGCCTTTCTGATCATAAAAAGGTACTTCCTTTTCTTCTTCTGCTGGTTTTCCCTGCATTTTAACCGATTCGCATCATCCTGTAACTGCCTGGTGCATACGTTGTGGGTTGCTTTTGCCATTTCTCCTTCTTCGTAACTTAGGGCTTCGTCAATCGTTGCAACGAACCTACGTTCGTTCGTTTTCACCTTTCTTCCATGATCGAGTCAGCCTCTGTGACCCTGATCATTTTTTCCTTTTCTTCTCCCTTTGCAGCTTCCATCATGACTCGCACCAAGATCACCCCGAATCCTCCTCCTTCATCACGAAACCCCTCTTCACAAGCACACGACCCACCACGAGTTCGTGGCGCTTCATCTTCCCAGGCTGAGAGGCCTGCGTCTTCCCGCCCTAACCTGGCCCAGGCAACTCCACCTATCACCGGAGGAGCCCCCGTCCCCCACCAGACTTCAAGAAACTATATCCCTGGGCCAACTCGACCCTGTTGGGGGAAACATCTTCCGTGAACATTGCTGGGGCAGTTTTGCGATTGACTAAGGGGGATGTACCTCACCAATCATTCCACAAGGAGCACGACGAGAGGATGACAGTGCTACCTTGCCCCCCTGGTCTGCCCGTTTGCGCCGACGATAAGGCGAGCAACGACGGGCCCTTCTGCTTCGTCTACACAACGCTATTCAAGAAGGTGAAACTAAGGTTTCCCTTTACACGTTTCGAGAGGGAGCTCCTCACCGAGCTCAACATTGCCGCCGCCCAGCTCCACCCCAACAGCTGGGCGTTTGTGCGAGCATTCCAAGTGATGTGCGACCATCTGGGGTTGCCCGCATCCGTAGACGTATTCTTGTTCCTTTTTGAAGCCAAGCACCCAGGAGACCGCCTGTGGGTGAGCTTGAATGGGATTGCTGGGAGGTCGATCCTCTCCATCTTCCAGCAGTCCTATAAAGACTGAAAGGGAAAGTTCGTCCAAGTGCGCCCCAACGACAAGGACACTTCCCTACTCGACGGCTTTCCCTTGTACTGGGTAAACAAGGGGAGCAAAGAGTCCAAGAGCTGCTTCAGGAGACCCAGAAGTCCTGATAGCATGGGTGCACTGGACAGGGATCTCTGCTTCTTTTGGAAGAGTGTGGCGGATGCCAACATCACCTTCCTCACCACCACCCTGATCTGCTTCGAATTCTTTGAGGACCAACTCGAAATTCGAATAGGTTAGAACATTCTAGCCTCTTGTTTTAATACTTGCTTCTGTTAACTGTTTCTGGGCGTCTTGTGCGTTGTGCGCAAGACTTTGGTTTTATATTTCTGCACTATCTGTCTGCTTTGCTGTTGCATACTGCCTTATGCATTTTTGCTCTTATGCAGATAACATGCTGGGCCAGGACAAGCTTGCTGAATTGAGGACGCTCGCCCGACTCCATGGGTTGGCAACGGGCTCTCAAACAGTGCCAAATTCCGTGGTGGAGATCGCCGCCACCCAGGGCCGATCGCCACCTAAGGGCCAAACTCCCTCCGACGTCCAACCCGCCGCCCAGCGTAAAAAACTTGTCCTCAAAAGGCCCAAGAGGAAAGCTCCCCAGGTAGTCCACGAGGAGGAGGAAGAAGATGACGAGGTCACCGAAAATGGCCTTGTTACAAAGAGGAAGAGGGTGGCACCTTCTTCACCTTCTTCACCACCTGCCCCACCCCCTCTTCCAACCTCAACACCGCCATCCACGCCTGCTCCACCTCCAACAATGCCATCTCCACCAGCTCCCGCTTCCCCAGTCCAAGCCATTCCATTGGCAACTGCACCACCCGCGGTTGAGGCCGCCGAAGACAATTTCTTGGAGGACCCCCCAAGCGCCTCCACGCCATATGTATCAGCTGGAGGGGGACCTCCTTCCAACGCCTCAGCCGCAGATGTTGCTCCAATCGGGGATGAGGTTGCCCACACTTCTCCAATTCTGATCACCGAGTCCCCGACGTCGCCACCACGAGCAGAAGCGCCTACTGAAGAACCAACTAAAGAAGGTGGCGACGAAAACCAACAACAGGCCCACCCAGCGCCTCTCCAAGCTGCAAACCTCCCTCTTGAGGTCACGAGGATGTGGGAGCCTTTATCTGCTAAGCTGAAGACGATAGCAGAAGACATCCCCGCCATTATAACTAGAGCGGTGCAGAGCTCCACCAGGAAGCTCCAGGACGACCTCGTCAACCTCAAAACTGAGAACAGCACCATGAAGGTTGAGGTGGAGAAGTTGTCCTTCAATCTGACGCTCGCGGAGATTGAACACTCCCGAGTAGAAGATGCGATGAGCACCGAGCTCCGATTGGCGCGCAAGGAGGCCACTGAACTCCGCCATAAGGTACAACAACTGGCTCAAGAAAAGATTGAACTAGAGAGCAAAATTGTGCCTTATCGCGTTAAGGTGGCTGAATTGGAAGCTTCGATAAAAACTGACGCCGCCAAGGTGAAAAAACTGGAGCAGAGGTCTGCTGATCGGGAGATCTTCCTGGGTAAGGTGGAGAAGGCGAGGGACGACGCCATTGCTGAGCTTGCCGAGGCCAACAAAGAGAAAGGGAAAATCACTGCTGAACTGGGCCAAGTGCAAGCGGAATCCAAGAAGGTTGTTGAAGACCTTCTCCAAGCTCAAGAGATCAACGAAAAACTCAAGAAACAAATCGAAGAGCTGGAGCAGCAGAATAAGGGGCTGAAGGAGCAAACTGAAGGACTCCAGAAGCAGATTGAAGATCTTAAAATGAGTTCTGCCCAGATTCTGGCTGCTGGATTCGCTGCTGCACGGGAACAGTTTGCATGCTTGTTCCCCGATCTGGATCTCAGCATGGTGCCTTTGAACAACGAGGTGGTGGATGGGAAGGTGGTTCCCGTCGAAGACTGATCAATTTCCCCTCATCCATCACCTTTATGATTTTTCTTTGTACAATTGTAATAACCTTCATATTTTCCTGTCCATGTGCTTTGAACTAGTATTCACTTTAATGAACTTGCCTTTGTATTTCTTTCTGCAATTTCTTTGCCTGCTTCAACTTTCCTTGCGCAATTTTACTTCAGAAAAAATAACTTAGTAATTTTGTAGGCCCGATCTTGCACTTAACTGTTTCGAACCATTTCAACTTCAAGCAATAATAACTTTCACAGCTCGTAATCTTAAGGCAATTAACCTTAACGTAAAATCACTCTTCAAGCAACTAACTTCAACTCAACCACTGGCTTAAAACATTTCTTCACCCGATCTGCTCCATCAGCATGGGTTTTTAACTTTCTCGCCGCTGCTTGAACTTTTCCTGGCCGCCAAAGACTCTTGGCGATATCAGCTTCTTTCTGGCTTCATGCCTTGGTCATTGTTCTTTTATCTGGGGGTAGAGGCGCCTTTCGGATCCTTCTCTACCCTCCTGAACTTCGGAATAAAAGATCGGGTGGCTAGGCGTTCTCTTCGAACCTACCTTAGCCACCTTCCAAACTTCGTCCACCCTTAACACCGTACCTGAACTCGTTCGAGACGAGAAGAATTTTATCTTGCCTGAACTCGCTCATAGGCGAGAAGGTCTTTTACTTGCCTGAACTCGCTCATAGGCGAAAAGGTCTTTTACTTGCCTCTACATTGCCCCGGGGGTTACATCTTCTCGCCCCCAGAAACACTGAGGACTTTTCACTGGTGCCTCTACATTGCCCCAGGGGTTACATCTCCTCGCCCCCAGAAACACTGAGGACTTTTCGCTCTTCCTCGCCTGCACTCGCTCGACGGCGAGGAGGTCTTTAACTCGCCTCAGGACGCGCGAGGGCGTTGAGGTCTTTTAGCTGGTGCCTTCGATCGCCGAAAGACGATGAGGACTTTTAACTTGTGCCTCCAATCGCCGAAAGACGATGAGGACTTAAAACTTTTAACTGGTGCCTCCGATCGCCGAAAGACGACGAGGACTTAAAACTTTTAACTGGTGCCTCCGATCGCCGAAAGACGATGAGGACTTAAAACTTTTAACTGGTGCCTCCGATCGCCGAAAGACGATGAGGACTTAAAACTTTTAACTGGTGCCTCGGATCGCTGAAAGACGATGAGGACTTAAAACTTTTTAGAAAGCATGCAACATATCTTTAACTTGCCTTAAGCCACATACAAGTGACAAGGTCTTTCTTCAAAACTTTTTGAAAACAACAGGCACGCAATCTAAAACAACTTGTACTTCGAAAACTTCTCTTTATTGGGTGGCCTCATTCAAAACCCTCCTTAGGGAAAAAAGAGTGCCCCCTTCAAACTGTTTTAACAGAGGCATTGTAATATAACTTCGCGTTTGTCTTTACTTACAAGGCTTCTTAACTGTAATACAACTTCAGGTGCGTGGCGTTCCAAGTGCGAGGAATCGCCCCTCCTTCCAATGTCTCTAAGCGGTAGGCGCCGTTCCCGAGCGCCTCGGTTATTCTGAACGGCCCTGTCCACTTGGGCGACAGTTTATTCCCCATCTCGTACTGGTGGGCTTTCCTCATCACCAAGTCGCCTTCTCTAAACTGTCTTGGCATCACCTTCGAGTTGTATCTTCGTTCAACCCTTCTCTTCAGTGCTTCAGCCTTCAATCTCGCCTCTTCCCTGACTTCATCCAGTAGATCCAGGTTCAGCCTTCTCTCTTCATTCGAGTCTTCCTCTACAAAGTTCTGGAATCTCGGCGAGCTCTCATGGATCTCTACTGGAATCATTGCATCACACCCATAGACCAAGCTGAATGGAGTCTCATGGGTTCCTGACTGCTCGGTGGTGTGGTACGCCCAGACTATACGGGGTACCTCCTCAGCCCAGCTTCCTTTGGCTTTCTCTAGTCTTCTTTTCAAACCTCTCAGCAACACCCGATTAGCTGACTCCACCTGGCCATTCGTCTGAGGGTGCTCGACGGATGCAAACACTTGTTGAATTCCCACTCCTTCGCACAGCTTCTTCAACAAGTGGCTTGCAAACTGAGTCCCATTGTCTGACACCAGGCGCTTGGGCACTCCAAACCGGCACACAATATTCTTCCACACGAAACCTTCGATCTTGTGTGCGGTGATCTGGGCCACTGGCTCTGCTTCGATCCACTTGGTGAAATACTCAATCGCCACCACCAAGTACTTCATCTGCCTGATCGCCAGCGGGAAAGGTCCCAGGATGTCGATTCCCCAAGTATGAAACGGCCAAGGGCTGTAGATCGACTTCAACTCTTCGGGAGGCGCCTTGTGCCAATCGGCGTGCTGTTGGCATTGTTTGCAACATTGGGCATACTTCTTGCAGTCTTCTCTCATCGATGGCCAGTAATACCCTGCACGGAGAGTCCTTGCGGCCAGAGCTCGACCCCCGACGTGGCTTCCGCATATACCTTCGTGGAGCTCTGCCATGATTCTCGTGCACTTCTCGCCATGTACGCATTCCAGGAGTGGGTGAGTGAACCCAAACCTGTACAGATCGCCATCAATCAATGTGTACTTGCTAGAATTTTTCTTTACCTTCCTAGCCTCTGTCGGATCCAGTGGGAGAAGGCCATCTGCCAGGCATCGCTTGTACTGTGTTATCCAGGTGTCTGGCTCATGGATCGCACAGACCTGCGTCATGTTCACCTTCTCTCCTCGACATGCTCTAATTCTCGGCGATCTCAAAGTCTCTTGCGTCAGGGACTTATGACTTCTCGCCGCTTTCTCCGTCGACTTGCTTATCTGAAGAACCAGGTGATCTGCCACAAATGCTCTCGGCGTCTTCAGAGTTTCTTGAATCACCGTCCTCTGCCTACCCCCCTTGCCTGAGCTGGCGAGCTTAGCTAGCAAGTCAGCTCGGGCATTCTGCTCCCTGGGCACATGTACTACTTCAAAAGAGGCAAAGGAACTCTTCAATTCCTGCACATACGCCAAGTAAGCCGCCATTTGTGGATCTTTAGCCTGGAACTCGCCTGTTACTTGCCCTGTGACTAGCAGCGAGTCACTCTTAGCCATTAACACCCTGGCTCCCATCTCCTTGGCCAGCAAAATCCCGGCGATCAGCGCCTCATATTCTGCTTGATTGTTACTGGCTTTGAAGGCAAATCTCAAAGATTGTTCGATCAGCACGCTGTTGGGTCCTTCCAAAATGACTCCAGCACCGCTGCCCTGCTGGTTCGACGATCCATCCACCGAAAGTACCCAACGGAAGTCGTCCCCTTCAACTCGTGTCGCCTCAGATGAGAGCTCAACCACGAAATCTGCAAAGATTTGCCCCTTGATCGGGCCTCGAGGCTCATATTTAATATCAAACTCTGACAATTCTACTGCCCATTTCACCATCCTTCCTACAACGTCAGGCTTCTTCAAGACCTTCTGGATGGGTAGGTCAGTCATCACCAGTATGGTGAAGCTATGGAAATAGTGGCGCAACCTCCTCGCCGAGAATACCACAGCCAGCGCAGCCTTTTCCAGGGCCTGATATCTCGTTTCGGGGCCCTGCAACACCTTACTCACAAAATAAATAGGCTTTTGAGCCTGATCTTGATCCTGGGCGAGCACCGCACTCACCGCCCTCTCAGTTACAGCAAAATACAACCTGAGAGGGGTTCCCACCAGCGGTTTGCACAAGACCGGCGGGCTCGCCAGATATTCCTTCAGCTTGAGGAAGGCTTCCTCGCACTCCTTCGTCCACACAAACTTGTTATTGCGCCTCAAGCACTGAAAATAGGGATGGCCCTTTTCTCCGCTAGCTGACACAAAGCGAGACAAGGCTGCCATCCGACCTGTTCGCTGTTGAACCTCCTTCACCGTAGCTGGGCTCCTCATCGCCAGGATGGCGGCACACTTATCAGGGTTGGCCTCTATGCCTCTTTCCGTCAAGAGGAAACCCAAAAACTTTCCAGCCTCCACGCCGAAAATGCATTTCTCTGGATTAAGCTTTAATCATGTTGGCATCCAGGAAGCTCAACAGCTTACACCCTGCGACACTATCCACCAGGGCGTCTATGCTTGGTAAAGGATACGAATCCTTTGGGCAAGCCTTGTTCAGGTCGGTGAAATCGACGCACATGCGCCATTTCCCGTTACTCTTCTTCACCAGCACGACATTTGCCAACCATTCAGGGTACTGAACTTCCCTGATGTGGCCTGCAGCGAGGAGTTTCTGTGTTTCGTCCCTGATCGCCTGCCTCCTCTCTTCGTTGAACTTTCTTCTTCTTTGTCGCACTGGTCTTACCAAGTTGTCCATCGCCAGATGATGGCACAGGAAGTCGGGATCGATCCCGTGCATGTCCGAAGCGGACCATGCAAACGCGTCCAGATGCCGCTCAATCACCTTGGCGATCTGGTCCTGGAGCTCAACCTCCAGGGATCTTCCTAACTTGAAGATCTTTCCCCCGATTTCTCTCTCGAGCCACTGCTCGACGGGTTTTGGTCTGGTTTCTCTGGCGATCACCGCCCTGGCGATTCCCAGTTCTCTCACTTCCTCAGGGCGATTCCTTGCCTCTTCCTCCTCCAGACCAGCATTTCCCTCCCCCAGCTCAGCGTCCACCATCTCCACGTCCCTTCCAGCGATCTCTTCTGTTACCATCGATCTGGGCTTCACACCGGGAGGCGGGGTGGTTGTTACGTAACTCACCGATCTCTTGTTTTTCAGGCTATTCTCATAGCACTTCTTTGCTTCCTTCTGATCGGATTTGATGGTGATGACCACCCCCTCCATGGACGGCAACTTCACCTTCATGTGCCAGGTTGAAGGTATGGCACCTATCCTGTTGAGCGTGGGTCTTCCCAACAGGATGTTGTACGCTGAAGGAGCGTTTACAACCAGATACTTGATTTTTTCCGTTCTTGAACCCGCCACGTCTGTAAACGTTGTCCTTAACTCTATGTACCCCCTGACCTCCACTTGGTCACCCGCGAACCCATACAAACACCCTCCATAGGGCCTCAGCTGGTCAAGGGGCAGCTCCAACTGCGTGAAAGTCGGCCAGAACATCACATCTGCCGAGCTTCCCTGGTCCACCAGCACCCTGTGGACCTTTCTTCCTGTTGTTATCAACGAAATTACTATGGGATCGTTGTCATGAGGCACAACATCCCGGAGATCTTGCTTGGTGAATGTAATATCCACTTCTGGCGAGTGGTCTTCAAACATATCCACCGTCATCACAGACCTTGCGTACTTCTTCCTCTGTGACGCGGTGCATCCACCGCCTGAGAAACCCCCTGCGATGGTGTGGATTTCTCCGTGCGTGGGCATCTCGTGCTGCTGAGCTTCAGCACCTGCTGGTTGGGAGCTCGACGCGCCCCCCGTCCTTCTGTCCAGCAAATAATCATTTAGGAACCCGCTCTTTACCAGATCGTCGAGCTGGTATCCTAATGCTAAACATGAGTCCACTGTATGGCCAAAGCCTTGGTGAAACTCACACCAGGCGTCTGGCTTTGGTCCCAGCACCTTGTCGCCCACCTTTTCTGGCGCCTTCAACCTAGCAGATATGTTGGGAATGGCGATCAGATCCGCCAATCCCATGACAAACTTGTGCTTAGGCGGGCGATTGTATTCCCGGCGTGCTGGTTGCTGGTGTCCTTGGCCCCTACCCTTGTTCTTCCTTGGATCATAAGGATGGCGAGTCCTCTGATCCCTCCTGGCCGCCGCTGTCTCCAGCACCCTCTGTGGCTGGATCCTCGTCTGGGCGCGTGGCCTAGCGGGAGCCACGCTTCCTCTCTTCTCGGCGACTTCGCTCTCGTCGGCGATGTGGGCCACCGCAAGTCGCCTAACCTCAGCAAACGTGGCGGGGTGCGCCCTGATCAACGCCTCGCAGAATGGTCCCGGCAACACGCCCTTCTTGAATGCATAGACCAGCATTTCTTCATCTTTGGCCGGCGATCTGACCATCTGCGCCCCAAAGCGATTCAGGTAGTCTCTGAGGGACTCTCCCTGATATTGCCTTATATCAAACAAATCATAAGACACCCTGGGCGGTGCCTTATTCACAATGTACTGCTCGACGAAAATCTTCGAGAACTGTTGAAAACTGGTTATGTGACCGTTAGGCAGGCTCACAAACCATTCCAGCGTCGTTCCCTGGAGCGTGCTCACGAACATCTTGCAATACACGGCGTCTGATCCCCCTGACAGCATCATCTGCGTGTGGAACGTGGTGAGATGAGCCTCAGGATCCTCCACGCCGGTGAAAACAGCCTTAACAGGAACCACACTCGCAGGAATAGGCGTGTCAGTAATCGCCTGAACAAAAGGCATAGGAAAAACACGAGGTGGCGACGACGGCGCAACCTCTTCAGCAGAAGAACGCCCTTACTGCTCCTGAAGAGCTTGACGCAGCTCCTCAGTCACCTTGCTAAGCTCCTCATTCCTGGCGCGAGAGGCGACCAGGTCCTCATGCATTCTCGCCTGTTCTATGCGCGAGGCTTCCACAGTTGCCTGCAACGAACGCATCATCTCCGCCATCTGCGCCATGGTCATGGCGGCGGCGCCTTCAGCAGCGACGGGCGCAACCGGACTTGAACGATTGCTTCTCATTTTTCTCATGAAACTTAGCGAATCACAGAATGCAACGAACAACACTTACTTCAGCCACGATCGATTCAGCGATCAATCGGAAAAACTGCGCGAAACTCCGCAAGAACACCGCAAACCTTCAAAGAAACCTGCAACTCCACCAGAAACCACCGCTTCTCCCACAGATAACCAAACGAGCGAGGGAACTCAAATTCCACCGAACAGATCGCGCGTAAACAACAGAAAGCTTCACTTCACCGAACAAAAATCCAAACGAACGGTGGAAAATTCGAAAACACCGAACAAATCTCAAGCGAACAGCAAACTACGGTTGCACCAGCACACAACCACACAGAAAATCACGAAAACCTCCAAGAACTCGCGCTGTGGATGGGAACAGGTTTTACACGGTGGGCGCCTGATGATCCTGCCTGTTGACCAGAACGTTGGAACCTGCCTCGTCAAAGGATCGACTCGTGCACTGCTTCGAACCTCCGTCCTTCTTCGAGATCCACCTCAAGAACCTGCAAAAGAACAGAGCGGCGCCGCTGCGGCCGATCGCACTCCAACGCCCAAGTCAGTGACCGAACCACCAAATACTAAGAGCAAGAACACTCAGGAAATCTCAAGGAACCGTGCAATGTTCTCTCTCACAGTAAGCTCTAGAACTCGCAAGCGTAAAGAGTGTAATCTGAACGTGCGTACCTCAGAAAGTTCGTTGAGAACTCTTATATACCTGGTCACTTTCTCTCTCCTGGCAGTTACAGACCTGGACACGTGGCTCGCATCCAGTCGTACATGTGCCATCATTTGGAGCCTCCTTGACTTGGGCGCTGCTTCTGACTCTCTTTTTGGCTAAGTTATTTATGCATGGTACTGCCCAGTGCATAGCTAACTTGGGAGCGCGATCTCTACTGGAACTGGCGAGTTAGGGTGCCCTCGTACACCTTCCCTGTGGTCTCGCCGGCCGCCTTCATAATCTGCACCACTTTCATCTCTGGCGATGTGCTTGCTCTGGCGATCTCCAATCGCTTGGTCGCCTGAGTTCACATCTGGCGACTTCACTTTCTACTGGGCGATCGCCTGGTATGCTGAAGATCGGAACACGCCATCTTAACAACTGGCGACTTCACGAGCCCCCGACTTCCTCCCCTTCTGTCAACCTGGCGCCTTGTCAACACGCCTACACTGTAGCTTGGTGCCACGTCATCACTTCCGACTACCAGGACGGTACACCAGAAACTAAGAACAGTATGTAACAAGCCCAGAAAGAAAAAATTTATTGTTAATTGAACAGATTTATTTCTTGACAGTTTAACAGTTATGCAGAAATTTAAGTGCAGAGATTAAGGGAGAATGAACACAAGGCAATTATACTTGTTCACTCAACTGAGCTACATCCAGTCTTCACCTAAACCAAGGTGAAATTCACTAAAACACAATTCAAACAAACACAAATCCCACTGTTCTTGAACCCTACAAGAACTTAGGTACACTTGCTGAAAAACCCTATTTCAGCATACACACTCTTCAAGAAACCCTATCAAGAAGAGTTTACAACCATACTTTTACAAGAAATGAAATGTGAAACGAATGCACCTGATAGAGGATGCAGAAATCTGCCTTAAACCAGTAGAACAAATCGCTAAAACTGTAGCAGCACCTCTCACCAAGCTTTGGAACCAAACAAGAACAAGCACACTTACGATTTTTGAAATCTTTCAAGAACAAATGCTAATTCTTTGTAAAACCTTAATTCTCTTATGCAAAACTTGTTTTCTCAATTGTATGATCGATGTTTAAACTCAGAAACAAGTTTTCTTTTTATAGAAAACCAACTTATAACAGATTTTTGAAAAACAATTAAAGTTGTTATAAAAAGAACAGATTGAAAATAAAATTAACAGATTTATTTTCAAAAGCAGTTAGAGAATCTGTTATGTGAGGAGACTTAGTCAACCATTCTGGTGCGGGAACAAAACTGAAAACCGTTTAAGATAGACAAGGCACCAGAGTCAAAAAGAATCTATTCATTTACAGATGAACAGATTTATTTTTCAAAACGATAACAGAAAAAGCTTAACTATTAGAACACAGTCATTTTGAAAGGTAGAAGACTTAGTCAAAATACTTGATGCACAAAATCTAATTTTCACAAGACTTAGCCAAAGCATCAGTTTAAAAAAAAATCTGTTTATTTAGAAAAGAACAGATTTATTTTTATGCAGTAAACGTGTTTTTTGTAAAACATGTGAAAAACAGTTTAAGAAATTTTGTGCTTTCTCTTATCACATGGTCAGTGGTTAAGAGGTGAGTTACCCAACAAAAAGCCTACTCTTAAACAACCTCTAAACACTACCTAAGACATTCTTAAAGCAAAAAGAAATATACAAGAATTGTACATAAAAGTCTTCATCAAACACACATCTTGAAGGGGCAACAACCTTCTTCAACAATTTCGACATTTCAACCGATTGTTTTTTTAAAATCCTTAACAAAATTTGTTAAGTTTGGTAAATATGTTTTAATTGATTCAAAACTAATTTGGCTATTGCATTAAATGTTTTTAATAGCCTTTTGGAGTTTAAATAATCTGTTTTACACTCCTGGTAGTTATGACATCAGATTAAATCTTTCAAATCACTTTTCTCCTAGATTTGCTTCAAGCTTTGGAATTTTCTAAGAGTGGAATAAGATTGCTTTGTAACTTTTGAATTCAATCTGTGATTGTATCAGGTGTGATAATTCCTTTTCTCTCTTAATACTATAATTCTGTGTAAACGTGTTTTGTACAGATCCAAAGGGTGTTTTGTGATCTGTGGTGTGTTGTTTGCCAAAGGAGGTGTGTGTTCTTGAAGGGTTCAAGATCACCTTTTTGGTGTGTGTTTTGTAATCAAGGTTATTGATTGCTCAGTGGAATACCCAGTGGTTTCTGGGGACTGGATGTAGCTATTAAATAAGAGTGAACCAGTATAAAGTTGTTGTGTGATTCTTTCTATCCTTAATCTCATTTAAATCTATTTTAATTTGTTTTTATTAACTGCTGATAAAAACAACCGGTTGAATTGCATAAACAACCGGTTGATTTTATGGAAACATAATAAAACATATTTGTTTCTTGGCTAACTTGGTTTCTTTCTCTTTGATTCTTCATTGGCTTTTTCTATACCTTCAATATTTGCAAAAATCTTTTATTAAAAATTCACCCCCTCTTGTTTAAGGCCTAAAATTTTAACAATTGGCATCAAGAGGTAGGTTCTTGAAAGTCATTCAAGTTTTGATCCAAAAATCTTTTTTCATGGCTGATAAACTACCCTTTGGAGAGGGTGCATCTATTAATAGACCACCTCTGTTTTGTGGTGTAAATTACCAGTTCTAGAAGGTAAGGATGAAGATCTTTGTAGAATCAATTGATAAAGGAATTTGGGATGCAATTAAAAATGGTCCTTTTGTTCCTATGCTTGAAAATGATAAAGTGATTTCTGAAAAACCTTGATCCCAATGGACTGAGCATGAAATAAAAAAGGCTCAATATTATTGTATTGCAAAGAATATTGTTACATCTACCTTAAGTTCAGATGAGTTTTTTAGGGCGTCACAATATGAATCAGCAAAGGAAATATAGGATACCACATGATGTGAGTTGATTTTAGGATTGCACATTTTAATTGGTTTATGATTTTGAGATTATAAATTTAAGGTGAGAACCCTAAGAAGATTCCCATTGGACACGAACTTAACCAAGTGATTAAGTAAGTGTAAATGTTCACTTTAAAAGGGCAAAAAGAAAAACACAAGAATAAGGTGATTATGATGCAAGGGGCAGAAATTAAGAACAATGGAAGTAAAGGATGAATGAAGATGACCAAAAGAAAATGACACAAACAATAACATAAACAAGTAACATAAATGGAGCAAGGAAGGATGGAAAAAGAGATGAGATGAAGGAAGCTTATGGTGAAGAATGGTCAAGATGATCACGCCACTTGGAGAGTGGGAAACTCTAAGATAAGTGAAGGAATAACCGCCACTTGAAATGCTCACACACTCAAGATAAGACCCAAGACATTTAGAAGACAAAGTTCACTAATCACTCAAGTAGAGTTTCTTTACTATATTCAAAATCTAGGTGAAAATACATGAGGCAATACACCCTATTTATAGGAAGGGGTGCCTTGGAAGGCAAGATGGGTGAGGGTAGAAATGGAAAGGGAGAGGTGTTGCCTAGGGTGTTGACCATGGTCAAAACCACACCTTTAGGCATAGCTTTTAGAAGGTAGGTTAAAAACCCTAATTCTAGGTTCCTTGTCTTGAAAAAGTGGGCTTAGTACAAGCCCATTTCGCTAAGTACACCCATTTTTATGCTATGTGAACCTACTCTAGCCTATTTTGCTATTTGTACCCCAAAAGTGAGTCCAAATTATTTACAAACATGATTATGTCTTTTAAGAAGACCAGAAGAAAGAACATTTGATGTTCTGGTCTATGCCTAATTCTTCTTCTGTTGAGGTCCATCTGATATTTGGTAGGATCTTGACTTGATTGTTGAGATGACTGTTCACAGTATGAATTGTCTCTTGAGTCCTTCGTCATCTTCTTGGCTAATTGGATTATATCACAAGGTTTACAACAACTTTGAACCACCTTTTTCTTGTTCTTATTTCTATAATGGCTAATCTATGACTTGTATATGTGTAACAATTGTTCTGCATACCACTTATTTGAGGTCAGACATGTCTCCGCCATTGGCGAGAAATTTGTTGTCAATTTGGACAAAAGGAAAGTGGTATTACAGAAAGTGGATGGTCATTGACATCCCTTGTTGTCATTCATTAGTCACAATGAATTTTTTGGATCTAAATGGAGTTGACTTCATCCTAAATTTCTTCAAAAAGATCACATATGAAGCAACATATGCCCCTATTGTCTACCCAGTTGATGGTCAACATTTTTGGGAGAAAACTTCATGACCTAGTGTACTCCCACCACCTAAGGAGGTTGTTTGGAAGACGCAAAAAAGAATAGAAGGTTGAAACCTTGGGAATTAAAAAAGAACAATACCTAATTAGACAAAGCTGACATACACAAAAAAATGTGTTATTTGTCAGCGAATTGACCAAAATAAGAAGTCGTGTCCACAACTCCATCTTAATGCTTCTCAATCCCCTAAAAGCTTTGTATTCCATCAAGCTCTTACATCCCACCTCAATCATCCCAATCTTTTCAACCATCAAGATCAATTATTCCAACTCAACCACCTTAATGATCCCAAGTTTCTCAACCATTCCAACTTAACCACTTCAACCTTCTCATCCATGAACCTCAACCATTCCAATTGAACCACTTCAATAATCCAAACAATCTCAACTAAGTCAGACACTATTGAAAGGCAAACAAGAACAAGAAGATCAACAAGAAACTTTTCATCAACATTAACCTTTGTCAAACCCAAAACTAAACTAAAATTGTAGAATAAAGGAAAACTATTTGGAAGTCATGATTATGTAAAAAAAAAATTGTGGGTTTAACATATAATTTGATGTACACTTAAGGTTTTAACATATATTTTGAAATACATTTTATGTTTGAACATGTAGTTTTAAGTACAATAGCTCAACTTAGTTATTCACACCAATTACTCATGTATTTTGAATTATAATTGTAATTAACATATGTATTTTCAGCACAATATTAAGTATTTTTGGGTCTTTTCACATCATAACTCCACCTTCTCATTTCTTTACTTCAAAATATACTAAGTAGAAATATGACAACAATCTCATATACTCATTGCTTAAGTTGAAGATTTCATAAAGTCATTTAACATTACATTACTAAAAGCTTCATAACTTCAGTACACTTAATACAAATATATCTCATGGGAATTTTAACAGCACTGGCATCACAACAATGTTAATTACAATAAGTAAACACACCACCACTAACAACAACTAAATCCATTTTTTGGACCCCTTAATACATTTCTCTATATTATATAACTATTTTTCTTTGTCTTACAATAATTGCATCTCTTTCATCGCCAACCTCTTAAATGCACAATACAACAAAATATTATACTTAGGAAAATCCCAATATTATATTTCATCGCCAACCTCTTAAATAAAGTTCTATAACTCGAACATTGTACTTAGGAAAATCCCAATCGTTTCCCAACATTCTTAATATTATATTTGTTCTCAATACAACAAAATATCGACAATCACAAATGGATGTGTACCGCCCTGGTGGTCGGGTATGATGACGTGGCACCTTGCTACAGTGTAGGCGTGTTGACAAGGCGCCAGGCTGACAGTTAAGAAGGAAGTCGGGAGGCACGTGTAGTCGCCGTTTGCTAAGTTGGCGTGTTCCGACTTCCAGTTTACCAGAATAGGCGATCGCCAGGTTGAGGATGGAGTCGCCAGATGCAGACTCAGGCGACCAAGCAGTCGGAGATCGCCAGAACAAGCACATCGCCGAAGATGAAGGAGAAGCAGATTATGAAGGCGGCCGGCGAGACCACAGGGAAGGTGTATGAAGGCCCTAACTCGCCAGTTTCAGTAGAGATCGCACTCCTAAGTTAGCTATGCACTGGGCAGTACCATGCATAGGTAACTTAGCCAAAATGAGAGTAGAAGCAGCGCCAAGTCAGGGAGCCTCCAGATGATGGCACGTGTACAGTTGGATACGAGCCACGTGTCCAAGTCTGTAACTACCAGGAGAGAGAAAATCACCAGGTATATAAGAGCTCTTAACGGACTTTCTGAGGTACGCACGTTCAGTTCATACACTTTACGCTTGCGAGTGACAGAGCTGTTGTGAGAGAGAGTTTTTGCACGGTTCTAGTTCTTAGTATTTGGTGATACCGTCACTGACTTGAGCGTCGGAGTGCGATCGGCCGCAGCGGCGCCGTGTCGTTTCTTTGCAGGTTCTTGAAGTAGATCCAGAGGAGGAACGAAGGTGATAAGCGGTGCGCACGTCGATCCTTTGACGAGGCATTCTCCAGCGCTCCGGTCAACAGGCAGGATCATCAGGCGCCCACCGTGGGGCCGTGTAAAACGTGCTCCTATCCACAGCGTGAGTTCGTGGAAGTTTTCGAGGTTTTCTGCGCGGTTGTGTGCTGGTGCAACCGTCGTTTGCAGTTTCTTTGAGTTTTGTTCGGTGAAGTTTGCGTTTTGAACCGTTCGTTTGACTTTCGATCGGTGGAGTGAGGTCTTTTGTTGCTTGCACGCAATCTGTTTGGTGGAAGTTCGGGTCCTCTTGTGGTTTTCTTCGAAGGTTTGCGGTGTTCTTGAGTTCTTGCGCAGTTTCTTGAGTTTCTCCGATTGATCGCTGTTTCGATCGTGGTTGAGGTGTTGTTTGCTGTATTCCTGTGGTTCGCTGAAGTTAATGAGAAAGATGAGAAGCAATCGTTCCAGTCCCGTGGCTCCCGTCGCTGTTGAAGGCGACGCCGCCATGACCATGGCGCAAATGGCAGAGATGATGCGCTCGTTGCAGGCAACCGTGGAAGCCTCGCGCGTAGAGCAGGCAAGGATACATGAGGACCTGGTCGCCTCTCGCGCCAGGAACGAGGAGCTCAGCAAGGTAGCTGAGGAGCTGCGTCGAGCTCTTCAGGAGCAGCGGGGACGTTCTTCTGCTGAAGAGGTGGCACCGTCGACGCCACCTCGTGTGTTCCCAATGCCTTTTGTTCAGGCGATTACCGACACGCCAATTCCCACGAGCGTGGTTCCGGTTAAAGCTGTTTTTACCGGCGTGGAGGATCCAGAGGCTCATCTGACCATGTTCCACACGCAGATGATGCTGTCAGGAGGGTCAGACGCCGTCTACTGCAAGATGTTCGTGAGTACGCTCCAAGGAACGGCGATGGAGTGGTTTGTGAGCCTGCCTAATGGCCACATAACCAATTTTCAACAATTCTCGAAAATCTTTGTCGAGCAGTACATTGTGAATAAGGCACCACCCAGGGTGTCCTATGATCTGTTTGATATAAGGCAGTACCATGGGGAGTCCCTCAGAGACTACCTCAATCGCTTCGGAGCGCAGATGGTCAGATCGCCGGCCAAGGATGAAGAAATGCTGGTCTATGCCTTCAAGAAGGGCGTGCAGCCAGGGCCATTCTGCGAGGCCTTGATCAGGGCTCATCCAGCGACGTTTGCTGAAGTCAGGCGACTTGCGGTGGCCCACATCGCCGACGAGAGTGAAGTCGCCGAGAAGAGAGGCAGCGTGGCTCCCGCCAGGCCACGCGCCCAGACCAGGATCCAGCCACAGAGGGTGCTGGAAACGGCGGCGGCGGCCAGAAAAGACCAAAGGACTCACTATCCTTACGATAGGAGAAATAAGGGAAGAAGCCAAGCACGCCAACCACCAGCGCGCCAACAACCAGCACGCCGGGAGTACAATCGCCCGCCTAAGCACAAATTCGTCATGGGACTGGCGGACCTGATCGCTATCCCTAACATATCTGCTAGGTTGAAGGCGCCCGAGAAGGTGGGCGACAAGGTGCTGGGGTCAAAACCGGACGCCTGGTGCGAGTTCCACCAGTGTTTTGGCCACAACCTGGACTCGTGTTTGTCTTTAGGATACCAGCTCGACGATCTGGTTAAGAGCGAATTCCTAAATGACTATCTGCTGGATAGAAGGACGGGGGGAGCGTCGAGTTCCCAGCCAGCAGGTGGAGAAGCCCAACAACACGAGATGCCTATCCATGGGGAGATCCACACCATTACCGGGGGTTTCTCAGGTGGTGGATGCACCGCATCGCAGAGGAAAAAGTACGCGCGATCGGTGATGTCAGTGGACATGTTTGAAGATCACTCGCCGGAAGTGGACATTACGTTCACCAAGCAGGATCTTCGGGACGTCGTGCCTCATGACAACGATCCCATTGTTATTTCGTTGATCACGGCGGGAAGGAAGGTCCACAGAGTTCTGGTGGACCAAGGAAGCTCGGCAGACGTGATGTTCTGGCCGACTTTCACGCAGCTGGAATTGCCCCTTGACCAGCTAAGGCCCTATGGAGGGTGCTTGTATGGGTTCACTGGCGACCAGGTGGAGGTCAGGGGGTACATTGAGCTGAGAACCACGTTTACAGATGAGGCTGGGTCGAGGACGGAGAAAATCAAGTACCTCATCGTAAACGCCCCCTCAGCGTATAACATCCTGTTGGGTAGGCCCACTCTTAACAGGATAGGCGCCATTCCATCGACTCGGCACATGAAGGTGAAGCTGCCGTCAATGGAAGGAGTGGTGATCACGATAAAGTCTGATCAGAAAGAAGCGAAAAGGTGCTATGAGAATAGCCTGAAAAATAAAAGATCAGTGAGCTATGTTACAACCACCCCACCTCCCGGTGTGAAGCCCAGACCGCCGGTAACAGAGGAGGCCGCCGGAAGGGATGTAGAGATGATAGACGCAGAGCTGGGGGAGAGGAATGCTGGCCTGGAGGAGGAAGAGGCGCGGAATCGCCCCGAGGAAGCGAGAGAACTGGGAATCGCCAAGGCGGTGATCGCCAGAGAATCCAGGCCCAAACCTGTCGAGCAGTGGCTCGAAAAGGAGATCGGAGGGAAAATCTTCAAGCTGGGAAGATCTCTGGAAGTCGATCTCCAAGACCAGATCGCCAAGGTGATTGAGCGGCATCTGGACGCGTTTGCATGGTCCGCCTCGGACATGCCCGGGATTGATCCCGACTTTCTGTGCCATCATCTGGCGATGGACAACATGGTGAGACCAGTGCGACAAAGGAGAAGGAAGTTCAACGAGGAAAGGAGGCAGGCGATCAGGGACGAAACCCAGAAACTCCTCGCTGCAGGCCACATCAGGGAAGTCCAGTACCCTGAATGGTTGGCGAACGTCGTACTGGTGAAGAAGAGTAACGGGAAATGGCGCATGTGCGTCGATTTCACCGATCTGAATAAAGCTTGCCCGAAGGATTCGTATCCTTTACCAAGCATTGATGCCCTAGTTGACAGTGCTGCAGGGTGCAAGCTGCTGAGCTTCCTGGATGCCTTCTCGGGCTATAATCAGATCAAGATGCATCCCATGGATGAAGAGAAAACAGCCTTCATGACGGAGAGGTCGTGCTACTGCTATAAGGTGATGCCCTTTGGGCTGAAGAACGCGGGGGCCACGTACCAGAGGCTGATGGATCGAGTACTTGCACCAATGTTGGGAAGGAACGTGCAAGCTTACGTCGATGACATGGTCGTGACCTCGCAGGAGAAAAGCAAGCACGTTGCAGACTTGGAAGAATTGTTCACGACGATCGCCAAGTTCAAGTTGAAGCTCAACCCGGAGAAATGCATTTTCAGCGTGGAGGCTGGAAAATTTTTGGGTTTTCTCTTGACTGAAAGAGGAATAGAAGCTAACCCGGACAAGTGTGCCGCCATCTTGGCGATGAGAAGCCCGGCTACGGTGAAAGAAGTCCAGCAGCTAACAGGTCGGATGGCAGCCCTATCTCGCTTCGTGTCAGCTAGCGGAGAAAAGGGGCATCCCTATTTTCAGTGTCTGCGGCGCAATAACAAGTTCGCTTGGACGAAAGAGTGCGAGGAAGCTTTCGTCAAACTGAAGGAGTATCTGGCGAGCCCGCCGGTTCTGTGCAAACCGCTGGCGGGAATCCCTCTCAGGTTGTACTTTGCTGTAACTGAGAGGGCGGTGAGTGCAGTCCTCGCCCAAGATCAGGATCAGGCTCAGAAGCCTATTTATTTTGTGAGCAAGGTGTTGCAGGGCCCAGAAACGAGATATCAGGCCCTGGAGAAGGTTGCGCTGGCTGTGGTGTTTTCGGCGAGGAGGTTGCGCCACTACTTCCACAGTTTCACAATACTGGTGATGACTGACCTGCCCATCCAAAAGGTCTTGAAGAAACCTGATGTTGCGGGTAGAATGGTGAAGTGGGCAGTGGAGTTGTCAGAATTTGACATTAAATATGAGCCTCGAGGCCCGATCAAGGGGCAAATCTTTGCAGATTTTGTAGTCGAGCTCTCATCAGAGGCGACGCGGGTTGAAGGAGATGACTTCCGTTGGGTACTCACGGTGGATGGATCATCAAACCAGCAGGGTAGCGGTGCTGGAGTCATATTGGAAGGACCCAACGGCGTGCTGATCGAACAATCGTTGAGATTTGCCTTCAAAGCCAGCAACAATCAAGCAGAGTATGAGGCGCTGATCGCCGGGATTCTGCTGGCCAAGGAGATGGGAGCTAGGGTGCTGATGGCTAAGAGTGACTCGCTGCTAGTCACAGGGCAAGTAACAGGCGAGTTCCAGGCTAAAGATCCACAAATGGCGGCTTACTTGGCGTATGTGCAGGAATTGAAGAGTTCCTTTGCCTCTTTTGAAGTAGTACATGTGCCCCGAGAACAGAATGCCCAAGCTGACTTGCTTGCTAAGCTCGCCAGTTCAGGCAAGGGGGGTAGGCAGAGGACGGTGATCCAAGAAACTCTGAAGACGCCGAGGGCATTTGTAGCAGATCACCTGGTCCTTCAGATAAGTAAGTCGACGGAGAGAGCAGCGAGAAGCCATAAGTCTTTGACGCAAGAAACTCTGAGATCGCCGAGAATCAGAGCTTGTCGAGGAGAGAAGGTGGACGTGATGCAGGTCTGCGCCACCCATGAGCCAGACACTTGGATAACGCAATACAAGCGGTGCTTGGCAGATGGTCTCCTCCCGCTGGATCCAACAGAAGCTAGGAAGGTAAAGAAAAATTCCAGCAAGTATACATTGATTGATGGCGATCTGTACAGGTTTGGGTTCACTCACCCACTCCTGGAATGTATACACGGCGAGAAGTGCACGAGAATTATGGCAGAGCTCCACGAAGGAATATGTGGAAGTCACGTCGGGGGTCGAGCTCTGGCCGCGAGGACTCTCCATGCAGGCTACTATTGGCCATCCATGAGAGAAGATTGCAAGAAGTATGCCCAATGCTGTAAACAGTGCCAGCAGCACGCCGATTGGCATAAGGCACCTCCCGAGGAGTTGAAGTCGATCTATAGCCCTTGGCCGTTTCATACTTGGGGAATCGACATCCTGGGACCTTTCCCACTGGCGATCAGGCAGATGAAGTACTTGGTGGTGGCGATTGAGTATTTCACCAAGTGGATCGAAGCAGAACCAGTGGCCCAGATCACCGCACACAAGATCGAAGGTTTTGTATGGAAGAACATCGTGTGCCGGTTTGGAGTGCCTAAGCGCCTGGTGTCAGATAATGGGACGCAGTTTGCAAGCCACCTGTTGAAGAAGCTTTGTGAAGGGGTTGGAATTCAACAAGTGTTTGCATCCGTCGAGCACCCTCAGACGAATGGCCAGGTGGAATCAGCTAATCGGGTGTTGTTGAGAGGTTTGAAGAGAAGGCTTGAGAAAGCCAAGGGAAGTTGGGCTGAGGAGGTGCCCCGTATAGTCTGGGCGTACCACACCACCGAGCAGTCGGGAACCCATGAGACCCCGTTTAGCTTGGTCTACGGGTGTGACGCCATGATTCCGGTGGAGATCCAGGAGAGCTCGCCGAGATTCCAGAACTTTGTAGAGGAAGACTCGAATGCAGAGAGAGGGCTGAACCTGGATCTGCTGGATGAAGTCAGGGAAGAGGCGAGGCTGAAGGCTGAGGCGGTGAAGAGGAGGATTGAGCGAAGA
Organism: Phaseolus vulgaris; assembly: GCF_000499845.2. Taxonomy (NCBI): domain Eukaryota; kingdom Viridiplantae; phylum Streptophyta; class Magnoliopsida; order Fabales; family Fabaceae; genus Phaseolus; species Phaseolus vulgaris. The sequence goes on from NW_027174102.1 coordinate 214,811, forward strand.
TACAACTCAAAGGTGATGCCAAGGCAGTTTAGAGAAGGCGACCTGGTGATGAGGAAGGCCCACCAGTACGAGATGGAGAATAAACTATCACCCAAGTGGACTGGACCGTTCAGAATAACCGAGGCGCTCGGGAACGGGGCCTACCGCTTGGAAACGCTGGAAGGAGGGGCGATCCCTCGTACCTGGAACGCCACACACCTGAAGTTGTACTATAGTTAAGAGCTTTGTAAGTAAAGACAAACACAAATGTTATATTACAATGTCTCTGTTAAAACAGTTTCAAGGGGGCACTCTTTTTTCCCTAAGGAGGGTTTTTAACGAGGCCACCCAATAAAAGAAGAGTTTTCGAAGAATAAGGTGTTTTCCGATTGCATGTGTGCTATTTTCGAAAGTTTTGAAGAAAGACCTTGTCATTTGTACATGATTCAAGGCAAGAAAAGATATATCACGTGCTTTCTAAAAGATGTTAAGTCCTCGTCGTTTTTCGGCGATTGGAGGCACCAGTTAAGTTTTAAAGTCCTCATCGTCTTTCGGCGATCGGAGGCACCAGATGAAAGACCTCAACGCCCTCGCGCGTTTTGAGGCGAGTTAAAAGACCTCCTCGCCGTTGAGCGAGTGCAGGCGAGGAAGAGAAAAAGTCCTCCGTGTTTCTGGGAGCGAGAAGATGTAACTCCTGGGGCAATGTCGAGGCAAGTTAAAAGACCTCCTCGCCGTTGAGCGAGTGCAGGCGAGAAAGAGAAAAAGTCCTCCGTGTTTCTGGGAGCGAGAAGATGTAACTCCTGGGGCAATGTAGAGGCAAGTTAAAGACCTCCTCGCCGTCGAGCGGGTGCAGGCGAGAAAGGTCCTCAGTGCATCCAGGGGGGAGGAGATGTACACCCTGGGCAAGTTGAGGCACCATATAAAGTCCTTATCGCCGTTGCGCGAGCTAAGGCCAGTTAAAGACCTCCTCGCCGTTGAGCGAGTGCAGGCGAGAAAGAGAAAGGTCCTCAGTGCATCCAGGGGGGAGGAGATGTACACCCTGGGCAAGTTGAGGCACCATATAAAGTCCTTATCGCCGTTGTGCGAACTAAGGCCCATTAAAGACCTTCTCGCCGATGAGCGAGTTCAGGCGAGTCAAAGACCTTCTCGCTTACATGCGAGCGTAGGCAAGATAAAATCCTTCTCGTCTTGAACGAGTTCAGGTGTGGCGAAGAGGGTGGAAGAAGTTGAAAGGTGGCTAAGGTAGGTTCGAAGAGAACGCCTAGTCAGCCGGTCTTTTGCTCTGAAGTTCAAGGGGGCAAAGGAAGATCCCAAAGGGCGTTTCTACCCCAGATAAAGAAACGATTGCCAAAGCACGGGGCCAGGAAAAGCTGGTGTTGCCAAGAGGTCTTGGCGATCGGGAAAAGTTCAAACACGGCGAGAAGATTGAAAGACTTGTTTGATAAAGCAGGTCGAGTGGGACGTTGTTTGAACCAATGATTGAGTTACAGTTTGTTGCTTGGAAGCTGTTCTTATGATCAGGTTAGTGCCTCAAGAGCACGAGTTGTTTAAAGCGATTATTGCTTAAGTTTGAATTGACTCAAGGCAGTTACGTCAAAGGCCGCATTTGCAAAATCGCTAAGTTAGAATCGACAAAGTTAAACATGCAAAGAAGGCTAAAGCGCGTAAAGGGAGTCAGGGGAGAAAATATCCAAGTTTTGTGATTAAAATAAGCGTTTGTTCAAAACACATATGCAAGAGTTTTTACGAGGTAAATACAAGCGAAATTATAAAGTAGCAGATGGGGTGGAGTTGGCTGAGCCTTCGGCGGGAACGACCTTTCCATCTACTACTTCGTTGTTTAACGACACCATGCTGAGGTCGAGATCAGGGAATAGGCATGCGAATTGCTCCCGAGCGGCTTCGAATCCAGCAACCAGAATCTGAGCAGAGCTTAGCTTAAGTTCTTCAATTTGCCCTTGAAGTTCTTCAACCTGTTTCTTGAGCTCCTTGTTCTGTTGCTCCAGCTCTTCGACCTGTTTTCGGAGTTGTTCGTTGGTCTTTTGAGCATGGAGAAGGTCGTCAGCAACCTTCTTGGATTCCGTTTGAGCTTGGGTCAACTCGGCAGCCATCTTCCCTTTTTCCTTGTTTGCCTCGGCGAGATCAGCCATAGCGTCGTCCCTCGCTTTCTCTACTTGCCCAAGTAGCTTCTCGCGATCGATTGACCTTTGCTCCAGTTTTTGTACCTTATCGGCACTAGCTTGAATGTGAGCCTCCAGGTCGCTCGCCTTGGTGCGCAGAGGCACGATTTTGCTTTCTAGCTCAACTTTCTCTTGGGCAAGTTCATGGACTTTGCGGCGAAGGTCAGCAGCTTCCTTGCGCGCCAGCCTAAGCTCGGTACTCAGGGCATCCTCTACTCGGGAGTGTTCCATTTCCGCGAGCGTCAGGCTGAATGACACCTTCTCCACCTCAACCTTCATAGTGCTATTTTCGGTCTTGAGGTTGTAGAGATCGTCTTGAAGCCGCCTGGTGGAGCTCTCCACAGCCCTCGTTATGATCGATGGGATATCCTCTGCTATGGTTTTGAGTTTGGCGGTCAGAGGTTCCCACATCCTTGTGACTTCAAGGGAAAGGTTGGATGCCTGGAGAGGCGCCAGGGGGGCTTGTGGAGGGTTCTCGCCGCCACCTTCCTTAGCAGGATTTTCAGTGTTTGCTTCCTGGCGTGGCGACGCAACCGGGGACTCGGTAATTAGAATTGGAGAGGTGTGAGCAACCTCATCCCCGGTCGGAACGTTCTCTGCAGCTGAAGCGTTTGAAGGGGGGCCCCCTCCAGCTGAGATATGTGGCGTAGAGGCACTTGGGGGGTCCTCCAGAAAATTTGGCTCTTGAGCCTCAGCTGCTGGTGGCGCAGTGGCCAGTGGAATTGCTTGGACTGGTGATGAAGGAGCTTGTGGTGTTGGCGATGAGGGAGGAGGAGCGGGTGTTGATGGTGGTGATGAGGTTGGAAGAGGGGGTGGAGCAGGTGGAGAAGATGGTGCCACCCTCTTCCTTTTTGTGACAAGGCCATCCTCTGTGACCTCGTCGTCCTCTTCTTCTTCCTCTTGGACGATTTGGGGGGCTTTCCGTTTTGGCCTCTTAAGGACCAGTTTCTTTCGCTGGGTGGGTTCCTTGGGCGGTGATCGCCCATGAACGATAGCCTTCTCGACCGCCGAGTTGGGAACCGTCTGGGAACCGGTCGCCAACCCGTGGTTTCGGGCGAGCGCCTTTAAGTCGGCGAGCATGTTTTTACCCAACATATTATCTGCATGAAACGAAAATGCATGAATTAGCTCAGAGAAGAAAGAGATGGGTGTATGAGGCAATGAAACAGCAAAACAGGTATATGCAGAAAAGGTAAAACCAAAGTCTTGTGCGTATCGCACAAGACGCCCAGAAACAGTATCAGAAGCAATATCGAAACAAGAGTGTAGCGCCCTAACCTATTTGGAATTCTAGCTGGTCCTCAAAGAATTCGAAGGAGATCAGGGTGGGGGTCAGGAAGGTTATGTTGGCATCCGACACCCTCTTCCAGAATAGGCAGAGGTCTCGGTCCAAAGCTCCCATGCAATCAGGACTTCTGGGCCTCCTGAAGCAGCTCTTGGACTCCTTTTTCCCCTTGTCCACCCAGTACAAGGGGAAACCGTCGAGAAGGGAAGTGTCTTTATCGTTTGCGCGCACTTGGATGAACTTCCCCTTCCAGTCCTTGTATGATTGCTGGAAGATGGTAAAAATGGATCTCCCAGCAATGGCATTCAGGCTGACCCACAGGCGGTCTCCTGGGTGCTTGGCCTCAAAAAGAAACAAAAACACGTCCACTGACGCAGGCAGCCCCAGGTGGTCGCACGTTATTTGAAAGGCTCGAACAAACGCCCAGCTGTTGGGGTGAAGCTGGGCGGCAGCAATGTTGAGCTCGGTCAAGAGTTCCCTCTCGAATCGGGTGAGGGGAAATCTGAGTTTGACTTTCTTGAAGAAAGTTGTGTAAACAAAGCAAAAGGGCCCGTCGGCGCTCACTTTGTCATCAGCGCACACTGGCAGAGCGGCGGGGCAAGGCAGCACCATCATCCTCTCGTCGTGCTCCTTGTGAAACGATTGATAGGCCTCGTCCCCCTTTGTCAACCGCAGAACTGCTCCCGCAGTGTTCACCGACGAGGTCTCCTTTAGAAGGGTTGGGGTGGCCCAAGGATATAGTGTTTTGAAGTCTGGCAGAGGCACGGGGGCTCCTCCAGCGTCTGGTGGAGTCGCCTGGGCCAGAGCAGTTTGGGAAGATGCAGGCCTCTCAGCCTGCGAAGAGGAAGCGCCACGGACTTGGGTTGGGTCGTGCGCTTGTGAAGAAGGGTTTCGTGCTGATGGAGGGGGGTTCGGGGTGATCTTTGTGCGAGTCATGATAGCAACTGCAAAGGAAGAAGAAAGGAAAAACAATCAGGGGGTTACAGAGGCTGACTCGGTCATGGAAGGAAGGTGAAACGACGAACGAATGTGAGTTCGTTGCGACGATCGGCAAAGCCCTAAGTTACGCAGAAGAGAAATGGAGAAACGACCCACAGCGTATGCACCAGGCAGTTACAGGATGATGCAAATCGGTGAAAATGCAAGGAAACCCAGCAGATGAAGGAAAGTAATTACCTTTCAATGATCAGGAAGACGAGGGAGGAAGATGGAGATCTGGAACGTTGAAGAGCGTCGAGAGTTTCGCAGAGGGAAGTTAGAGCGTTTTGCAAGCACGAAGAAAGTGATGGAACAGTGGAACGTAATGGGTTTAAGGGTTTTCGAAATAGTTTTGGGAAGCGCTAACGGCAGATGAAGATAGCCGTTGATGAAAGCCACGTGTCGAACGATGAGCGAAGGGTTTGGTGGAGCGTCAGAGCAGCAGAAAGTACTATCGCTTGGAATTCTGCGTCAGTGCCACGTAGACCGGTGTTAACGAAGGCTCTTTCAGTCTTTTCGCTAGACAAGTCTTCGCTTAAGACTGGGGGGCTTGTGTACCGCCCTGGTGGTCGGGTATGATGACGTGGCACCTTGCTACAGTGTAGGCGTGTTGACAAGGCGCCAGGCTGGCAGTTAAGAAGGAAGTCGGGAGGCACGTGTAGTCGCCGTTTGCTAAGTTGGCGTGTTCCGACTTCCAGTTTACCAGAATAGGCGATCGCCAGGTTGAGGATGGAGTCGCCAGATGCAGACTCAGGCGACCAAGCAGTCGGAGATCGCCAGAACAAGCACATCGCCGAAGATGAAGGAGAAGCAGATTATGAAGGCGGCCGGCGAGACCACAGGGAAGGTGTATGAAGGCCCTAACTCGCCAGTTTCAGTAGAGATCGCACTCCTAAGTTAGCTATGCACTGGGCAGTACCATGCATAGGTAACTTAGCCAAAATGAGAGTAGAAGCAGCGCCAAGTCAGGGAGCCTCCAGATGATGGCACGTGTACAGTTGGATACGAGCCACGTGTCCAAGTCTGTAACTACCAGGAGAGAGAAAATCACCAGGTATATAAGAGCTCTTAACGGACTTTCTGAGGTACGCACGTTCAGTTCATACACTTTACGCTTGCGAGTGACAGAGCTGTTGTGAGAGAGAGTTTTTGCACGGTTCTAGTTCTTAGTATTTGGTGATACCGTCACTGACTTGAGCGTCGGAGTGCGATCGGCCGCAGCGGCGCCGTGTCGTTTCTTTGCAGGTTCTTGAAGTAGATCCAGAGGAGGAACGAAGGTGATAAGCGGTGCGCACGTCGATCCTTTGACGAGGCATTCTCCAGCGCTCCGGTCAACAGGCAGGATCAGGATGAAACAAAAAAACTCGTACTCCCACCACCATGAGAGGAGTTACACTAATTTTGCAAACGGGAAAATCTTACCGTAACGATTCTGTCACTATAAAGGTATTTCAAAATGAAATTTCATCTGTCTCCCTCTATGTGTCAAGTCGTCACCCCAATATCATCAAAGACAATTTAAAAAAAAGATTTAATGTAAGTTGATTTAGAAAAGTTGGTACCGCATTGAAAAAATAAAAACTCTTAACATAAGGATGAAAAGTACTATAAAATCTTAAAAGAATTTATATTTCTCTAACAAAATTTATTTGTATTAAGTAGCTTACAATGTGTAATAAATAAAATTAAAAAGTGCATTTAAATCGTAAAATCTCAAATATAAATTAAAAATATATATTGTATGACAACATATAATTATTAGTATATGATATATTGTTATTATTTATGTGAAGATGTTATGTCCGGACTTGTGTGAATATTAATAAGCAGCTTACAAGAATAACAAAATTAGAAAAAATTATACATAATGTATTTAAAATTTTAAATGTAGAATACATGTAGATTTTTTAAAAAGTAAAATTGAAATTTGAGTGCATATGTAGCTGCGGTGATTATGATGTGCAGAATGCAATTGGCATGGTTGATTATGGGTGTCTTCTCTAATTTTGTTGTTGGAGGGCAGTGTAAAATGACAGAATTTGGTATGGATATTTATTGTTGCAATAAAATTGTAATAAAAAGTTAGAGAGAAAGAGGGGATAAGATATTTGATGATTTTCTGGTGAAAAAGAGAGTTAAGAAAGAGGATGATTGAATGAGCATAAAAAAAAAATCTAAAGAGTGGAATGAGATAAGGTAAGGCTGCAATCTGAACTATGCAGACACTCACCAACATGCTCTCCCTCTCGCCTTCTGTCACTGCAAACACTCACACCCTCAAACCCAGTAATCCCAATCATCTCTTTCTCATAACTTCTCCATCCTTCACCAACCGTCGCCATTCCGTCAAACCCATATCTGCCATAATCAACCCTTCTTCCTTCAAGAACCCCCAGCCTCCGCCCCAGCAGCAAGTCTACCAACCCTTTCGCCCTCCGCCGGAACCCCTCCCTTCGCAATACAGCACCCTCGACATCGCTGGCCGCATCGACATCCTCGCCAACCGCCTCGGCCTCTGGTACCAGTACGCTCCGCTCATTACCTCCCTCATTCGGGAAGGCTTTTCTCCTCCCACCATCGAGGAAACCACCGGCATCACCGGCGTGGAACAGAACCGTCTCATCGTCGCCACGCAGGTCCGCGACTCCCTCGTCCAGTCCAACGCCGACCCCGACCTCCTCTACGCCTTCGAGACCAGCGGCGCTGAGCTGCTCTACGAGATCCGTCTTCTCAGCACGTCGCAGCGGGTCGCTGCCGCGCGTTTCCTTGTTGAGAATAACTGCGACGGGAAGGCGGCGCAGGAGCTGGCGCGCGCAATGAAGGATTTTCCGAGCAGGCGTGGGGATAAGGGGTGGGAGAGCTTTGATTACACTCTCCCCGGAGATTGTCTCTCTTTTATGTACTACCGGCAGGGCAGGGAACACAAGAACCCGTCGGACCAGAGGAGTTCGGCACTGGAGCAGGCGCTGCGCGTGGCGGAGACTGAGAAGGCGAGGAAAGTGGTGTTGGAGGAGTTGGAGGGGAATGAAGAGGAGGATAAGGTGGAGGATGGGGAAAGAGTGCGTGTTCCGGTAGTGAGGTTGAGGATTGGGGAGGTGGCAGAGGCTAGTTCGGTGGTGGTGTTACCGGTTTGCGGAGCGGAGGAGAAGGAGGTGTTGGAGGCGCCGTTTGAGTGTAGGAGTGAAGGAGAGTTTGGGGTGGTGGTGGCGGAGAAGGGGTGGGCGAGGTGGGTGGTGTTGCCTTGGTGGGAGCCTGTGGTGGGTTTGATAAAAGGGGGTGTTGTTGTGTCGTTTCCTGATGCAAGGGTTTTGCCGTGGAAGGCTAATAGGTGGTACAAAGAGGAGGCTGTATTGGTGGTGGCTGACAGGAGTAAGAGAGAAGTGGGTGCTGATGATGGGTTTTATCTTGTGAATGGTTATGGTGATGATGGGGGTTTGAAGGTGGAGAGGGGTTTAACATTGAAGGAAAAGGGTTTCACTCAGAGTTTAGGAACTGTCTTGTTGGTTGTTAGACCGCCTAAAGACGAGAATGAAGATCAATTGACTGACGAAGATTGGGAGTGACCAAGACTCAAAATATAATACCCCTTTCCTCTTTTTTCTATTATATTCATTTCGGATCACATGCAACTATCTTTTCTTTTTCATACATAATAAAATTGTTTATCTTTTCTTCTTCATCTGCTTCATACACTCGGTGGTTTTCTGCATAATGGCTATAACCGTTTGATCTAGAGTGCAACTACTTAACTTGGACATGCAAATTTATCAGTTAAGTATAGAAAGTTAGATGTGGTTAAAGTGGATCAGCTGTTGTGTATGGAACACTTGATCAACTCTAATGTAAATATTGGTATAATTTAAGTTCTGACTGTTGAAAAAAAATTCAGTACACGGGTAATTGGACGTGTTAATGAAAATAGAGATGAAATTCTGTTACCAACAACATAAAACTTTAAGGTAGAGACTTAGAGGCTCCACAATTCATACGCAGGAAGTTAGCATAATAGGGAAGATGACTCCTCAAATCCATGGGATGCCTAGCAAATGTTTGAATTGAAATTACAAAATTGTATTGAATAATAGGTTCATAAAGCATTAACAGATGTATTATCATTTAAATATTTAACATTTGTAATGCAAGTTTTAACAATACGTTTGTTTCTGATGTCCTTGAACCCACCTTCTCTGGCTCCTTAACTACACTTTCCCAAACAGTACATGTTTTACAAGGCCCTATATCACTTTTAATTATATATAATAACTATAACTTTTTACCATCTACCTTTTTTTTATTTCATCTTATTTTTACTTAATTTTTTTATTCTTTTATTATATCACTTGTCACTTTTTTATTTTTTTTATTGTATCAGTGCTATTTACTTAATTTGAGTTAATTGGAATAAATGTAATTCAGTGCAAAAAGTTGAGAGTAACTCATAAGTAGCTTTTATATTTCATTAATACTTTAAAGAAAAACAAAAATTTAAAAGGTATACAAGCATGGAAGGTTTGGGCCATTCATTAACAAATTTTTAAGCTTAAATTGTTAATTAATTATCAAAATAAATCCAAATCGTTTGTCGTGAAGGTCTCACATATCATGTAACAGTTACATCTACAAACATGATTTCGGGATCAAATCCCATTCGGACTGTTTTAGTAAACAGATGCCTGAGCAATGCATGTTTTAAAACAAATCACTAGCTTATATCTGCACAAATAAAAAGGGGACAGAAATTACATTTTCTGAAGTTACTAACAAATTGTTTTTTGGATTTTCAGTCTGAGACCTGTTCAAGTTACAAGGCTCAATGAAATGACGAGGACGCATCCTCTTTCTCTCTTTAAACAATTTTGCAGTTACCAATATCCTCTATTACTTTCATTGACCTCAGAAGAATATTTAACCAAGCCATTGTTGGGCACGACGGTCTCCGCTATTTCCAACAGAATGCCTAATGCTAATCTTTTCATTAGCATATTTTTGTTGAAGCCATTCAAAAGCATTTACATCAAGTTTTCCATTAACTGACTTCCCTTGCTTCCTACGAGTTTGTTGCTCCCTTATTGAAGCCCACAATTTCCCAACGGCATCCCTCTGACTAGCTGTAAATCTCGCCACATTATCAGAGGCATGTTTCACTAAAATATCAATCACGGTTTGACACCTGGATTGAGAAAGGATAACAAAAAAATTTCAAAATCATAAAACGTGCGTAAAAGACATAATACAACAGGAAACGGTACCAGCACTTACCAGGGTATTTTATAGCGCCGGGCAGCAATCTCTAAACATGTTATCAAGGCTTCTCTTTGTGACTTGAGGAATATCTTGGTTTCTTCCTCATCCTCCCTTATCTCCACAGCTGCCTCATTCCTTGCCTTTAATTTTTCACCTTTCTTTGAGGAATTAGGAATCAGAGCGTCAAGTCCAAATGGGTCAGCTTCCTTCCCATCATTATCATTATCAGTTGTAGGTGTTTTACCACCTTCCTCTGCTATAACTGTGCTATCTTTCAGGGACTTTGCTTCCTCTGCATCCTCCTCCTCTGTTGCAACAGGAAGACTAGATATAATTTCTTTGATTTTCCCAGCTGCTTTAGAAAACTGTACAAAAATAGGAAAGAAATCATGAGTAACAGAAATAATCTTTATGGATCCAAATATTCTAGGCAAATAGAATAAGATCTATAATAAACAACAATATTCCAGACAATATTTTCACTGCAAATAATTTGACACATCAATAGTTCCTCCAAAAATATACAAAGTCAAAGTATTAGCAAGCAGAGTGCCATGCCAGGGAATTCAACATTTGCAACCAAGAAAACTCCAACTACCCACAATCAAAATTGTTTGTCCCTCGAGTCACTGATGTCTCCTTTGCAAGAGGAGACACAAGTCACGCACCAGTGAACTCCCATCCCATTATGCATCTATCACAAGCATGGAAAGGGTGGACACAGTGGATGGCTGTATTGGACATGATTATGCTTATCATTCCGTCATCTACTTGACAATTAATCTTATCATTGCTCCAAATGATTTTCTTTCCAATCTATTTTTGACTCCAGCCAGTAAAACCAAATATTCAAAATACTATGTTGAAACACTAGGATCCATCTTTTGCCACAATTCATGTGGATGAAAAACTAATGAATTGATATGTGAAATGACAACTTCAAAGATCACTACATCAAAGTAATGAAAACTGTGACCAGAAAATATAACTTTTATTTCACTGCTACTTTTCAAATGAGAATACAATCTCTCTAAATAGTTTTACGATAGACTTCTCAAAATCTACCTTCTCTCTTATAAAACCTATACTATAATTTACATTTAAAATCATAGTATAAATGACATTCAAAACTAGAAATAAAGCTAATAATTATTGACCATTCAAATTTCCAAATAAAACTGATGACGGCTTTGAGTTTAATGCTAACAAATTCCCCCCTTAAACTCAAACCTTTCATATTCTTCATTCAAATTGCTTTTCTGATTGTCATCGCCCACACTTCCAATTTTATATTTTTTCTTAACCCAACCGCCTCCAATATTTTCCCAATAGTAACCATACTCTTCTGGATTAGAAGCAACTTCTGTTTTCTTCACTGCATCAATCTATGCAAAATTTTGAATTAAATTACTTTTAATTTCTCAAACAAAATCTTCTCCACTTTTACCCTTGGAGTTTAAAGGATTTAAGGAAGACTTTGACTTCAATGAGCTTGGAACATAATGATTATACCATATATCCTTTTCAGATAATGCCTTGACATCATTCCATTTACCCTCTTCTCCCAAATCAGAACCACTATCTTCAAGTACAACATATGAACCAAGTTTCTTATTGCCACAAGAAACTTTATTGAACCCCATAATCGGACCGTCTAAAGTATTTCCTACACTTTCATCAACAATAACAAAACATGGCAGATACTTGTCATTGGCATTTGGTTCTGCCTCCAACTTTTTCATAGCTTCAAGGGCATTTGAAAACTTATAAGGGACTTCTAATTGAACTGTAATTCATTCACCTTTTCTTTTTGTGTCAAAAGCAACAAATGGAGTTCTTCTACTTGATTGACTCTACTTTCTTTGTCTTTCTCCATATCAACATATTTTTCTTCCAATTTTTCCTTTTCTCCATGTTACCAAATTTTGCTTCAACACTTTCCAATTGAGATACCAAGACATTCTTTTCATTTAGAAGATTGTGTTTTTCACTTTTCAGTAAATTGCAAGATTCTTCCAAGCTACTTGATTTTCCCCTTAAACCTTCAAGCTCAATTTTGTCATCACAAAGGGACTTCTCCGACAAGATATTCTTTAAGTTGAGTTTGAACATCTGATTCTTTGCCATTTCCACGTTTGCAAGCACTCGTTCATTTTTGCCGTTCAAGTGCAAAGTCCGATCTTTCATGAAAACCGAATAACCTTTCTCCAATAATTGTCCAGTACTGAGAATATTACTCTTTAAGTCGGGTACATAATAAACGTCCTCCTTAGTGTCTTGTTTTCCATCATTTTGAGAACAACATATTTTTCTCTGGCCTTTTATTGGAGTCCGCACAAGACACATGTCCATCTTTTATCTCTTATATATCAAGAAAGATATGTTTGTGCCACACATGATTACTAGCACCAGTCTATATACCATGCCATGTCACTATTCAGAATGACGCCTTCATTGGCCATCATGAGAATTCCTTCCTCTTTTATCTTCCTCCACTAAATTTGCACTTTCTTCCACTCTTTTCTTGGTATAACACTCCTTTGCATAATGTCCATATTTTCCGCAGTTGTAACATTCAACTAGTGTTATCGATATGGGATAATGGATCATATCGAAGACCCCAAAAATCTGTTATAGAGTTATAATGGAAAACATAACGAGTTATGGCGAAAACATTGCGGTTGAAAGAAATATAATATATAATATATATATATATAATATATATTTATATATATAACTTCAAAAAACTACAAAATAATGAAAGAGACAATCATAACTAAAGATTATATTATGTCTAAAGATTCAAATAACAATAATATCAAATCAAAACATCGCAAATTTAATGTTCAAAACATAAAATAACAACAAAACACAAGCAATTGTCTTATGTTTCTAACTATTAGAGAAAGTATAGTGGCCATGGTGGCATAGATAAAAAATGTGTTGTTGAAAATAGTTATATAATGTTTTCAATAGGCCCAAAATAGGACCAAAATTAGTAAGCTGTGATTTTTAAATTAGGGTTTACCAGGGAGTCGCACGCTGCCACACTCAGTATTTAAATTTTAGGGTTTTTTATTAGGTTAAATGAGAAATGGGCCTTTGCCCCAAACTTATGTCTCCTAAAAACTAGGTTTAGGTCTTCATGTTGCAACCCTTCTTCATCAGCCGCACACAGCTTCTTCTTCATGCTTCACGTCGTCACAGCGTGCGGCGCCATCGCTGCCACCGTTTGTTTTCCGCTTTTTTGGATATTTTCGATTTTCGTTAGCATTCCGAGATGCCCAAAGCGAGCACCATGGGCCGATAATGGATAACACTGCATTCAACATTTGAACTTTTTGAACGACCACCACTATCATGACCTCGTCCACGCCAGTTTTGCTAGTTAATTTTTCCCCTATCTTGATTGTTGTTTCCATGACCACGACCTCCGTTGTGATCAAAACCGCGACCTTCGCATCCATGTCCTCTTCCTTGGTTATGTTGCATGAACATCACCTTGTCTTCTTTGATGGTCATCTTTGTTTATAAGGCTTCCTCCAAGACTTGTTTCTTGTTCTTCTTTCGTTGTTCATGTGCTTCAAGAGAACCCGAGAGATCATCAATGGTCATCTCTTCCAAATTCCTTGACTCCTTGATTGCACATACAACATTTTCAAAGACATCGGTCAATGACCCAAGAATTTTCTCCAGGACCCTTGCATCCGTGAGAGTCTCTCCATTGCATTTTAGTTGATTGGCTACCGTTTGCACATGAGTGATGTAACTAGATACATCTTCTGAATCCTTCATCTTCATGGCCTCCAACTCACCTTGTAGAGTTTGAAGACGCATTTGTTTAACTCAGACTGCACCCTTGAACACCTTTTCCAATATGTCCCAAGCTTCCTTTGAAGTGGATGCACCAACAATCTTCTCAAAGATTGCCTCATCAGCAGCTCTATACAACATGTACAAAGTTGTCTTATCTTTTGATTGTGTCTCTTTCAACACTTTGTTTTGGGCTGCCGAATAACCAGTGGTATTTTCTAGTTCTTCAAAACCTTCTTGAACCACATCCCAAGAATCTTGAGATCCTAGAAGGGCTTTCATTTGGATGCTCCAATTGTCATAATTGGTCATCTTTGTTAGTTGAGACAGGGACATATTATTGGTTATACTGGCCATAGCTCTGATACCAATTTGTTAACAGAGAATATAACTTTTATTTCACTGCTACTTTTCAAATGAGAATACAATCTCTCTAAATAGTTTTATAATAGACTTCTCAAATTCTACCTTCTCTCTTATAAAACCTATACTATAAATTACAATTCAAATCATAGTATAAATGACATTCAAAACTAGAATTAAAGCTAATAATTATTGACCATTCAAATTTCCAAATAAAACTGATGACGACTTTGAGTTTAATGCTAACAAAAACTGTACATGAATATCACAAAATTATGAACAAATAAAAGGACAATACACAAATAAAAGACCACTATTTGTGATGATTGGAACAGCATTACATGTCAAACTAATTCCCCATAATTCCAATATGCTTCTCATTGTCTCAAATACGAAGAAAGTTGTTGTCACCAAGTTTAATATAGAATTCAATGAGAAACATACCACAAAGCTGTCATCTGTGTATAAATCATTTGCCACCACAGCATTAATTGTCCATGCTGCCAGTTGATTGTTTTGCTTCTTATTGAGGTGCTGAAATTAAAGGATAGGTCGGAGTCAAAAAGTCTTTCGCACACCCACCCACCCTGAGAAAAAAATAATTGCTAACTATGAATTATGAATATCTGCAACAAAAAGGTAATCTTACTTCTTTGGTGTTTTGAGCTGCGGAGAATAGACAATGGTAATCTGCTCGAACTGAAGGATCTGTACAAGTTATGGATGACGACATTGCAGCTTCTAATATTGCAAAAAAATAATCACTAACTTCTGACTTTACACTTCCTGCCTGAATGAGCTGTACAGCAAGCTTTGCCGCCTTGCTAAACTTTGTAGGGTTCTTGATGTGCGAAGATATCTTCTGCATGGCATCAATAACTTGTGCTTCAGAAGCATCCGTCATGGTTTTGAATTTCAAGCTTTTCTTAGGCGCTGCATCTGAAATTACAATAGATAATTCAGAATTTCAAAAAAATAGCAACTCCATCATTCAAGGGAAGCAGACATAAAAATAATAACTTCACATTATAGCAGCATTCTTAGAACCAGGAGAAAATTAAACTAAATTATTATCCTTTGTTTTGTTAAGTAAACTCAAGGGGGAGGGGATGGCGCCCAGTTCAAGAGGCAGGGAAAAGTTTACGTCTCAGAAAACACTTTTATAGTGGAACTTACATTTACCTCACCCAAAGAGACAAGTGAGGGCACAAATTTGCAACCTGTCAGATTTCTTTTTGCTTATGAACACCAAGGCAAGCTGAAGTAGAGTTATTGGTTTTTGATAAAACAATATACGGAACTCCTAAATTATTATATAATCAGCATAAGTTCCCATTAACAACAATAAAGCTTTACCCCACTACATATTAAATACTGAAGTTGACAGCGTGAAAAGAAAAATCAGACGATTCCCAGAAAATGGACTTTGAAGCTGAATTTTGCAGTCCCGATTGAACGACAAATGACCATTTTATCCATTCTTCTAACCACCATGCATGTATACATTTTCCCCATGCTTCCATGGAACTTAGGGTTCAGGCGAGAAAGCAGAAGAAAAAATAAACAGTATACGAATTACATGGAATTAATTGTTGGAAATGGAGTAACCCTAATTGGAAGAACAGGTAGAAAAGAAAAGTGTGATTGAAAGGAAAAGAAGTTGACCTTGGGTGTCGGGTTGAGTAGGGTTGGGGCGCTTGAGGGAACTTTTGAGGATGGACTTTGGAGGCGGAACTGCAGAGGATTGCTTGAGGGCACTTTTGAGGATTGGCTTCGGTGCCGGCACTGCAGAGGATTCTGTGTTGTCATGGTTGTTGGTAGCAACTGCAATTGGCCGTGGTTGAAGTTGATGATGTTGAGAAATAGCAGTGTTTGATGAAGGAGCTGGCAATCCTTCAAACAGATCGTCTGCCATCACAATTTCTCTTTTTCCTCTCCTTCTTCTTCGCCTTCCAAAACTCTTCCTTTCACCCACTCAAATATATTATTAAGACGCTTCTTGTTCTTTCCTTTTCTTTTTGTTAACCATATAATTACAGTTTAAATCATTCTCAAAAATAAATATTTTTATAATTAATTATATTTATATTTGTTGAAAAGAGATTTTAAAATAATTATTTTTACTTTTATATGATAAAAAGAGTAATCTTTTGCTTAAAAATGTATAAAACTAAAAGGAAATTTCAAATTTAAGTTCACCAAATCACTTTATTTTTTAAAAAATAAATATTTTTAGTCAATTTGAATTTCTGTATCAAACAATTTGCTGCATAAACAATTTGTTTTTTCCTAAAAATAGCTCAAGATTTAAAAAATACTTTTCCAAACATGTTATTATGTATTAGAATAGGCGTTTGACAGATTATGAGCTCAAGTGTAAAGTCTTCATAGTATTCTTAAAACTCTACTTAAAATTCAAATATCGTATGTTGTTAAATCTTAATTTAGATTCAGAGAGATTTAATACTATTTTTAGTCAACTTGAGTTTTTTTCAATAATTTAGTTTTTTTTTAGCTTAATGATTAGCATTATTTTTAAATTGGATGGGTTTAAAAAGAGTGTTAAGAAATGGACTTTTAAGTCTAACACGTGCGTGAGACTATATATTATGGGTGGTCTGATAGCGGGTGACACGATAAGCCCAACAAAAGATAGATTTTAAATGACTCTATATCATGGTAAAAAGTGAACTTTAAACCTAACTCAACCTCGTAAAACCGGCTCATGAGATTGAGGTTTGCACCCACTTATATACAATTAAAGATTATAATCTCTAATCGATAATCTTAAACAAAGAAAAAAATAAATAATGATTTATTATTATTTAAAATCTAATTTATAATATATAAGAGAAAAGTTGAATTGCGATAGACATAATGTAGGTGTCTTAGTTAATCCTTTCGTTTATATTTAAAAACTGAGGTTGTGTAACAGATATAATATGGACACCTTAATTGATATATATATATATATATATATATATATATATATAAAAATAATTTGGTAAGAATTTTTTTTTTTCATTTAGTAGGCTTATTATCACAGTTGTTTATGGAAATAATAAATGTCTAACAAAATCATCATACAACTAAAAAAAATTGTCCATAATTTTTACAGTAATCAAACAAAAGTAAAACTTATTGTATTGTTAACTTTATTCATATTTTAAAAAATTATATATTTTTCAGTTCAATCTAATTCGAATAAGTTGTGAGTTGGATTAGCTTGTAAGTTTAAGCTTATTTTAACATTCCAATTGTAAGTAAGTAATTTGAAATTTGTTATATATAACAAAGAGTTTTATGTGTGAAAAAGTAAAAATGTTTTAAAAGTTATTATTTAACTAACAATATTATTTTCAATCATACAAAAATGATGATTTTAATCTAGTGAACGAACTTTATATAACACAATTTTTTTACTTATTTACTTTGAAATATATTACACAATCGTATTGTAAATCTCACATTAATAAAGGCAAGTACAATTTGGAGATTTTCGAAAAAATATAATTATATTAGATACTTTTCGTTAAAAGCATAATATTATTTAAAATAAATAAGTTATTTTAAACAAATAATTAATTTATCGCCAAAATTTTGTCTTTAAATAAATTAAAGATTGTTTAGCGGCGAAAATTTTCAGTAATATTCATTTATAGACATGTTTTACACATACAAATTTTCTTTATGGATACACTTGAAAATTTTTTATTTGTCAAAAGAAAAATTATAAGATATGTGTACATCAGTAAATTTCATTATACTTAGCCAAAACAACAATTTAAACATTATACTTATTAAAATGGACGATCGGATAACCGACCACCTGAGGTAAATGAGCAGTTATAAACAATTATATAACTTAGTAAGTAAGAAGTTACAAATAATGTTAAACGGGTCAAAAGCACACTTTGAGATATCAGGGACATATCCCTATACAACTTTCATGATATCAGAAAATTACTATGCATGTTAGTCGTTAACTGATTATGTAGCCCACATAGGTAAAAGACCATGGGTCAACACTATAAATAGATCTCTTCGTGAAAAAATGAGGTACATTTTTCACATCCCATAAGAATACACTGAAATCATATCACTGACTTGAGCGTCAAAGTGTAATCACAAGTACCCCCAACCGACGGAATATCTACAGCAAAGGAAGGAAGCTTCAAAAAACTCAAGGACAACCTACACGCCAACAATTGTGTACCCGTTGGACATGCATTACCTGGCCCCTCTACCCCGTACAGGTACAATTGGCGCTCATCGTGGGGCCTGAGGTAATCTTCAAATTTCCAACAAAAACGTAACAACGATGGTTGCAACAAGAAACAATGCAAACAACGACCGTATAGCAAAAGAATCGACAACAATGATTCAAGTCCTCCAAGCACAAATAGAGGAGTTACGACAAAAGGGAATTGCAGATCAGCTGCATCATGAAGAAGATCGACGCAAACAAGAAGAAGACTGGCGGCGGCAAGTGGAAGAGGTATCTCTTCTAAGGGAACAAAATAGAAAACTACTAAAGCAGCTCGGAGGACCTGAACAAGAAGAATACTCTCGCACACTGTTTCCCTCACACACTCATCAATCTAGAGCGGTTGTCAAGACTTTGAAATTTGTCACCGAATTTGAAGGAAGTCCAGTGAACCATCCTAACAGACCCTCCTGGAGGGAGATAGGGAAAACTTTACACCACACTGCTTTGTTGGTTATGTACAGGGTCATCTAGGTCTTTAAAATATTCAAGTGTTCATCTAGATCAATGGAACCATCATAAAGTTTGATAGTTAGGCCTCTCCATTTATCGAGGAGTGGCACGACAATTATTTCGTATGTGAAAGGGTGGCCTTTCTGGTCTTCTTCATCGTTGAGAACAACATCATTTTTTGAGCTTTGATGTGTTTGGAGGGTTTGAGGAGTTTGAGGGGTTGGTGGTACTGCTCTAATTCGTCGAGGAAAAAGTATCTCAGAGCTATCTAGTCGATTCATTCCACTTCTACTAAAAAACAACCAAGAATCCCTCCAATAACATTTACAAACGACGACTTTACGACAATAGATCGGGCACTAGATGACCCTGTGGTACCATGGAGATAGATAAATTTGCAATCACCAAAGTATTGGTAGATCAGGGCAGTTTGGTCGACATTCTTTATTGGAAAAATTTCAAAACGATGAGAATTCCTGAAACAAACATACAGCCTTATGAAGAGCAGATTGTCGGGTTCTCAGGTGAACAGGTTGATACAAAAGGATATCTTGACTTGTTCACTACTTTTGGAGAGGAAGGATGCCTCAGTAAAACCATAAATGTCAGGTATCTATTGGTTAATGCAAATACCTCATATAACATATTGCTCGGACGTTCATCCATCAATCGCCTGAAAGCAATAGTCTCCACTCCTCATTTAGAATTGAAATTCCCTTCCACGACTGGGGACATTGCGACAGTACATATAGACCAGAGACTAGCCAGAGAATGTTATGTTGCTAGCCTAAAATTCGAGCCCACCAGACGATTATACACGACGTCACCGCATGATAATTCTTTGAGACGACGCGGGCGGTCAACAGAAAAACACTCCCGATACAGGCATCCAAAAGAACACAAGGTTGCCTTGGTAGATTTAGATCCTCGACTTGAAGCTGGCAGGTGAACACCTTCAGCCCTTACCCCCTCTAGGACAATGAACATAAAACTTACATGGGATCGTCCTTAAACCTAGACAATCGGAAATTAGTGAGCACAACCTTAGTTAAAAACTCTTATTTATTCGCATGGACCGTTGCAGATATGCCTGGAGTAAGTCACAATGTCATAACCCATCGCCTCTCCGTTTATAAGGAAGCCAGGTCAATAGCCTAAAAGAAACGAAAGTTAGGGGAAGAACGATGTAAGGCTGCTTGAGAAGAAACCGGCAAACTGGTGAAAGTAGGATTTATTCGAAGAGCCCATTATACCACATGGTTGGCAAACGTGGTAAGTGGCGGATGTGCGTAGATTATACCGACCAAAACAAAACGTGCCCCAAAGACTTTTATCCCTTACCAACCCTCGATCGACTGGTCGATAGGGTAGTGGGGCATAGCATCCTCAGTTTCCTCGACACATATTCTGGTTATAATCAAATTCAGATGCACCCACAAGACAGAGAAAAGACGACATTCACAATCGACTCCAACAACTTTTATTATGAAGTTATGCCTTTTGGCCTCAAAAACGCGGGAGCCACCTCTCAGTGGTTAATGAACTTTGTCTTTCAGGATATGACCGGAAGAAATGTCAAAGTTTATGTTGATGACATCGTAGTCAAATCCAATTCATGCAATCAACATATAGTAGATCTGAATGAAGTTTTCCAAGCCCTTCGCAAATACAATATTCGCCTTAATCCTGACAAATGTGTGTTCGGTGTAGAAGGAGGAAAGTTCTTGGGCTTTATGCTCACCCATCGAGGAATAGAAACCAACCCTAAAAAATGTTGAGCTATCGTCGAGATGCGAAGCCCCAGCAAAATCAAAGAAATTCAGAGATTGGTCGGTCGATTAACGTCGCTTTCCCGTTTTGTGCCCAAACTTGCAGAAAAAAGAAGGCTTATTGTACAACTGTTGAAAAAGGCATCAAGATTCGAATGGACGAACGACTATGAACAAATTTTTCTCCAACTGAAATAATTTTTGGCATCTCTTCTAGTTATACAAAAATTGAACGCTAAAAAGCCCACCCATCATTGTTTACCTGCTGTCTTAGAGGATGCATTGAGTTTAGTTTTATTACAAGAAGTAGAAATCGAAGAAAGGCTTGTTTATTTTGTCAGCCAAGTTCTCCATGGTGCAGAAGTTCGGTACCAAATGATTGAGAAGGTTGCACTATCCTTGGTCATGACCACATGACGAATGCACATGTATTTTCAGAACCATCGAGTCATAGTAAGGACTGATTATACCATTATCAAAAGTTTGGCAAAACCAGACTTAGCCGGTCGAATGATCAGGTGGGCCATTGAATTAAAAGAATTTCACATCCAGTATCAACACAGAGGAGCAATCAAGTCGCAGACTCTAGCCGATTTCGCGGCTGAACTCAGTCCCCAATCCACGACGACTATAACTTCCAAATGGACGTTACATGTCGATTGATCCTCGAATAGCCGGTCGTGCGGTGCAGGGGTAGTTATAGAAGGACCAAATAATACTCTTATCGAGCAAGCCATTAAGATTGAGTTCAAAGCGTCAAATAATTAAGTAGAGTATGAAGTCATCATAGTCGGTCTTAACTTGGCCATTGATTTAGAAGTGAAGAACTTGGCGTACAAGAGCGACTCCCGATTGGTGGTCAGGCAGCTGAATGAAGAATTTGAAGTTCGAGAAGCATTACTACAACGGTATTTTCATTTTATACGAGGTTTGATTTCTAAATTCGACGAGGTATCAATCCAGCATGTTCGATGGGAAAATAATACTAGAGCCGATGCGCTCTCCCGATTAGCAACTGTCAGGAAAAAAGGACTTCATCGATCAATTATATATGTGACTTTGGCCAAACCAAGTGTGGGACTCGAGGAATGCATGACGACTGATACCAACCCTAACCGAATGACACCCATCAAACAATATCTAACAAATGGAATATGTGAAGCACACTTTGAAAAAACGATGAAGCAGCAAACTGCCCTATTCCTCCTGATAGATCAAGACCTCTACAGACGAGGGTACACTCGTCCGCTTCCCAAATGCCTTACTCCTGAGCAGGCCACGTATGTCATGCCCAAAATTCACGAAGGGGTTTCGAAACTCATTCTGGAGCACGAACAATGGCAGCCAAAGTAATCCGTGTTAGAATGTATGACTTTAAACTAGAGGGGGGGGGTGAATGGTTTAAAGAGGGTTTTCGCAAACTTTTTAGTCTAGAATGAAATTCCTTTAAGAAAACGTGATTCAAAATTCAGTTTTCCAAAAACACAAAGCAATTTAGCACAGCACCAGAAAAACAATCGGTTGTTTATACCAGTTCACAAATATAAACTGAAATTAAAGAGTTCAAGGGATAGAGAGATTGCACACACAGGTTTATACTGGTTCACTCTTAAACCAAGAGCTACATCCAGTCTTCCCAGAAACCACTGGGGAATCCACTAAGTAACCAAACCTAGATTACTTACAACACCACCAAAGAAGTGACCTTGATCCCTTCAAGACACACACTTCCTTTGGCTCAGCACAAACACCACCAAGAATGCTGATCTTGAAAACCTCAAGAGCACACAACACTTCTCAGCTTCACACACAGAGTTTTCACAAAGTACAAAAGGATTACACTTGTTACAGAAAGATCTGAAATCAATACAAGTTAAAAATCCTATTCCACACTTTCTTAATCAAAAGCAATCTCAAAGCAATCTTCAACTCTTCAAAAGAAAAATCAGTGAAAAACTCAAATATGTTTTTCTTTGATTAAATCTTAGTTCTTGTTTGTTACATAATATGAACAAACTATTTATTGCTTTCAAAGACTGGTCAAAGCATTTAAAACTGAAGCATATTCAGTTATAAAATCATTTAAAGCTCAGTCAAAGCACAAAACAGTTTTCTGTTATGGTCCCAAAACAAACAATCGGTTGAATGCTCGAATCAATCGGTTGTTTTGGTTTTACAGCAAGTCAACCATCAAAAACAGTTTTCTGTTAGAATATATGGCCTTAAACGAGAGGGGGGGTGAATTGTTTAAGAGGGATTTTCGCAAACTTTGAAGGTATAATGAAAATCAATGTTGAATTACAGAGAAAAGAATCAAGGAAACAAATACCCAAAACTGTTTTAAGATGATATAAGAAAAACAATCGGTTGTTTTATCGAAACAATCGGTTGTTTTTATCAGCAGTTTATAAAAACAACTTAAAAACAGAATTTAAAGAGTTAAGGGTAAGAGATAAGCACGCAAGCAATTTATACTGGTTCACTCTTACACCAAGAGCTACATCCAGTCCCCACAAACCACTAGGTATTCCACTATGCAATCAAAACCAGATTACAAACACCACACACCAAAGTAGTGACCTTGAACCCCTCAAGAAACACACTACCTTTGGCAAACCACACCAAGAATGTTGATCTTGAACCCCTCAAGAAACACACTACCTTTGGCAAACCACACCAAGAATGTTGATCTTGAACCCCTCAAGAACACACAACACTCCTTGGCAACACAAATACAAAAATACAGTAATCAAGGAAGAAGTGAATAGAATACACCTAGGTATTACAAAGCTTAAAGTTCAGAATTACAACCCAATCCTATTCCACACACTTAAGAATGATCCAAAGCTCTTTCAAATCTTGGAAAAACTGTTTTGATAAACTCTTTCTGTTACTCCAAGATTAGGAGCGTAAAACTACCTTTATATAGACCCATCAAGTGGTCAAAAACATTTAATAAAGGAGCCAAGTTAGTTAGGATCATTTAAAACATATTAAAACCGCTTAACAGAATTCTGTTAAGGTTTGCAGGAAAACAATCGGTTGTTTTGTCGAAACAATCGATTGTTTTGGTTTGACAGCAAAGTCAACCAAGTTTTTCAAAAACAGCTAAGGTAAAACAACCTGTTGTTTTGAAAAACAACCTTTTGATTTTTTGATAGCTTTTTAGAAAACACATCTTTTCAAAAGGTTAAAGATTCAAATGAACTTGGATCATCGTAAGGAGTGAATTAACAAGTTTCAAACAACTAGACAACACACACACACCCAGCAGCAAGGTCTTCAAGCTTTCCTTTTAGATTTGGAGACATCAAAGCATCTTGTTCAACAATCTCCCCCTATTTGATGAAGACAAATCCCTGGTTTGTTTGTGTTGTTGTTTTTGAACTTGAAAGGTCCTGCAAAACAGAATTTGTGCATATGCAAAGCAAGTATACCAGCAGGATACCAAGGCACACAAAACCAGTTTTCTGCATAAGCCTTTAAGCAGAAAAACTAGTCAAATAACCATAAAAACCAGTGCCAAAATGAGACTTGTGTGCAACAGAACTATGGTGAATAAGAGCATAGCAACAGAATTTAAACCATGATAAAACCAGATAACACCATAGTGTAGCAGCAGTAACACAACACATAAAACCACACCATTCTCCCCCTATTTGTCTTCTCAAATAAAATGAAAGAAGGGATACAAACAACAAAATTTTCAGCATTGAAAACCAGCATGTAGCAGTAACATGTTAAACCAGAAAACATGTGTGTTGTAGCAGCACCATTGCAGCAACAATTCTTTGATACCATATCAAATTTGCAGCAAAGATCTATGGCGTATCAGAGTTATTACAGCAGCAAAATCAAAGTACCATAGACCCCAGAAATTTCAGCAAGGAGACCACAATTTCTCCCCCTATCTTTTCTTCACCCAACAATTCAAGTTGGTCAAATGATTGCTCAAGAGGTGGATTTGGTAGAAATATTCTTTCTTCTGTTAAGAGCAAACCTTCCAGATATTCCAAAGATTACATTCACAAATATTCATCAACCCCATGACCACCAATGTGGTTGCAATTCATAAAAAGATTTGAATTTCAAGGAAAACAAAGAATATATCTCTTTATGATCTAATTCAGAGACACAAAGAATGCATATTTGACTTATAATGGGTTATGAAAGAAAAGAAACAGCTGTAATCATGCATAAGAAATCATGACAGCTTTATTCAAATGTTCCAGAGGTAAAACAATCGGTTGTTTCGTGAAAACAATCGGTTGTTTTTCTGAGACAGTAAGAAAATGTTATTTTTCAAAGCAAATCATCTTTCAAAGTTATGGGAAATGCATAATGAAATACGTTCATACCTTTGCATTACCTCAAGCATGTTTAGAATCTCATTTGGTATTATGAAGCCAAAAGCATAGAATGAACATATACAACTTACTTTACATAGGTCATGAATTTTGACTTGTCAAGAATTTGAGTAAGGTGTATACTCTTGAACCATAAGCATCACTTTGATTATTCTTCATCATAGCACCTGTACTTGAAAGGTCCTGTAACACAGAATTGATGCATGTGCAAAGCAAGTATAGCAGCAAGATAACAAGACACACACAAACCAGTTTTCTACATATACAACATTAGTAGAAAAACCAGAAAAATTGAAGTAATCAAGTGCTTTCAAGTGCAGAGAAGCAACAACATAATGCATCAATTTTAAAGCTATCTTATACAACCAAATCAAGCATAAACAACTCCCCCTATTTGATCTACAAATAGACAATGAGAAGGGTTGTACAAAGCAGAAATCAGAATGATAATATAGTAGACCAGCAGTACAAACAATGTTGACATTTCAAGAATAGAACATGTCATAGAGCTTTCAAGAAAACAAGTGGATATAATCTTTTATTATCAGATTCCGAGGCACATTCAATGTATATTTGTCCAAAAGCAAGATTTGAAAAAGAGGAATGGTTTAATCATGCATAAGCAAACTTGGCAGCATTATACAAAGTGCCAGAGGAAAAACAATCGGTTGTTTCGTGAAAATAATCGGTTGTTTTTCTGTGACAGCAATTTAAGCATTTCACATATTCAGAATTGACAGGTAAAGATGAATCAGAAGGATAGACTTCATATTCACATTACATAGATGAAAGATAAAGAAATCAATCAATATTTTTCATACTACATTATTAAAGAAGAAGAATTCAAGAGAAGAAAATAAAAACAAGGAAAGTCTTATCCTTTTGACAATGTAGTTCTTTCAACGAGTCATTGTCCATAATCAAGTAACTTCTCTTGGCCTTCAAGAAAACTAGGCTTTGTACTTAACAGTAATTGGATGTCCAGAAAGAATCTTTTCCCTATAGCAGTCATTCTTCAAGTCCAAAGATGATTCTTGGCTGCCAAAGATCCCTACAAAAAAAGATTAAGAAGCAAGATTTGGTCCCCTTATGAATTTGGGTCCTATGATGTTAGTAGGAGTCTTAAGAACCTTAGAAACCTTAGGAACCCATTTCAAAATACCTTTAGGAACAAAAAACCTTCTTACTCTGCAGAATCTAATAGTGTGGCCCCTTTTCATGCAGTAATGACAAATTTCAACCGGTTGTTTCGATAAAACAACAGGTTGTTTTTCAAAGAAACTTGAAAAGGGTTTTGAAACAGATTTGTTCTTACTGTTTGGATTAAACCCCAACCCAACCTTGCCAAAAACACATTTTTGAGAAGCAAGAACAGTTTCAAGATTGGATTGGCCTTTGGAAAACTTGTCCATGGTTTTTAAAAGATAGTGAACCTTCTTTTGAAGAGATTCACAATTTTCACAAAAACTTGAATCAACACACTTACAAGAAGAGTTTTGGTAAATCATTTCCAAATTTTCAAAATCAGTTTTTGAATTGTTCAACTTTTCTTCCAAGATCTTGACTCTATTTTCCAATGAGTTGTTTAAACCTTTCAACCGTTTATTTAAAAGGGCCAACCTATTAGCTTCTTCATGAGTCTCATTGAAAGCCTCAAGAAGTTGACTATAATTTTCAACATTAATGGAAGAGCTTGAACTTACACTGCTTGTGTCACTTTCTTGTTTTGTCATTAGACATAAATTTGCTTCTTCTTCATCACTTGAAGAGGAGCTTGATGAGTCATCATTATAAGCTCTTCTTGATTTTCCTTTCTTCTCATGCTTCTTGAAGTTTTTCCTCTTTTTGTTGGGACATTCAGTTTTAATATGACCCTGTTCACCACATCCAAAGCATGTATATTTGTTAGTGTTAAACTCAATAGGTTTCTTGTTATCATACCTGTTGAATGAGTCACTTTTGTTGTTTCTCTTCTTTAGGGACTTGCTGAATTTCTTAAACAGCAACCTAAATGTTTCCTCTTCACTCTCATCACTTGAGTCTTGACAGTTTTTATTCCCAGCAGCTTGACTTGATCCAAATTCTTCTTTTGTCATTAGACAAACCTCTTTTCTGGATTCTGAAGAGAAAGATTCAACAAAAGATTCTTCTTTGTCCATCAAGGCACTCCTTGGATTCTTGTGATACTCTTCAAGGGTATTCCACATTTCTTTGGCAGAACTACATTTTGAAACCTTGAGCAATTCATTAGAATCAAGTGCAAATACAATGATGTTCATAGCTACACAATCAAGATGTTCTCTTTCAGAAGAAACATTTTCAGATATAGGCATGAGATAGCTATTTGTAATAACATTCTAGATTTTTCTATCTATAGATTCAACAAAGAATTTCATTCTTATGCACCACAATTCATATTTCATACCACAGAACAAAGGTGGTTTGCTTAAACAGGCACCTTCCCCAAAAGAAAACTTTTCAGCCATTTAAAAAAGATTTAGGATCAAAACTTGAATATCTTTCAAGAACCAAGCTCTTGATGCCAATTGTTAGAATATATGGCCTTAAACGAGAAGGGGGGGGGGGTGAATTGTTTAAGAGGGATTTTCACAAACTTTGAAGGTGTAATGAAAATCAATGCTGAATTACAGAGAAAAGAATCAAGGAAACAAATACCCAAAACTGTTTTAATTAGATGATATCAGAAAAACAATCGGTTGTTTTATCGAAACAATCGGTTGTTTTATCGAAACAATCGGTTGTTTTATCGAAACAATCGGTTGTTTTTATCGAAACAATCGGTTGTTTTTATCGAAACAATCGGTTGTTTTTATCAGCAATTTATAAAAACAACTTAAAAACAGAATTTAAAGAGTTAAGGGTAAGAGATAAGCACGCAAGCAATTTATACTAGTTCACTCTTACACCAAGAGCTACATCCAGTCCCCAGAAACCACTAGGTATTCCACTATGCAATCAAAACCAGATTACAAACACCACACACCAAAGTAGCGACCTTGAACACCACAAGAAACACACTACCTTTGGCAAACCACACCAAGAATGTTGATCTTGAACCCCTCAAGAACACACAACACTCCTTGGCAACACAAATACAGAAATACAGTAATCAAGGAAGAATGGAATAGAATACACCTGGGTATTACAAAGCTTAAAGTTCAGAATTACAACCCAATCCTATTCCACACACTTAAGAATGATCCAAAGCTCTTTCAAATCTTGGAAAAACTGTTTTGATAAACTCTTTCTGTTACTCCAAGATTAGGAGCGTAAAACTACCTTTATATAGACCCACCAAGTGGTCAAAAACATTTAATAAAGGAGCCAAGTTAGTTAGGATCATTTAAAACATATTAAAACCGCTTAACAGAATTCTGTTAAGGTTTGTAGGAAAACAATCCGTTGTTTTGTCGAAACAATCTATTGTTTTGGTTTGACAGCAAAGTCAACCAAGTTTTTCAAAAACAGCTAAGGTAAAACAACCTGTTGATTTTTTGACAGCTTTTTAGAAAACACATCTTTTCAAAAGGTTAAAGATTCAAATGAACTTGGATCATCTTAAGGAGTGAATTAACAAGTTTCAAACAACTAGACAACACACACACACACCCAGCAACAAGGTCTTCAAGCTTTCCTTTTGGATTTGGAGACATCAAAGCATCTTGTTCAACATTTTCAACCTCTCTCAAAACGCCTAAGTATAAAACAATCGGTTGTTTCGACAAAACAACAGGTTGTTTTTCACTTATTTTGAAAAACACTTTCAATTAAAAGGTTTAAGAATGCTTAAGCTTTGGATTCAATCAAGAGTGGATTTACACAAATAATCTATCCCAGATCCTATTCTAAAACACCTCAGCAACAGCAAGCACACCCAGCCTTCCATCAAACTTCAAAGGATTTCGATTCTTCAAAGCTTGAACACACTTGATTCAACATTCTCCCCCTATTTGATGAAGACAAATCCCTGGTTGCTTGTGTTGGATTTGATTGAATCTGAAGCAGTTCCTGTAAAAACAGCATATATACAATCCAATGTTTCCTACAGCAGCAGGTTAGATGTTCACATGTTGAAAACAATATTCCAGACAAACAATCGGTTGTTTACACGAAACAATCGGTTGTTTCTATCAGCAGAAGCATAAACAATTATGATATTAGAAATTTCAGCACTTTTAAACAATTCCAGAGAAAGATACACAAGAACCAATCAATTCTCCCCCTATTTGTCTTCACAAATAGACTCTAACAGTTATTAAAACAGATTTAGGAAAGATTTTGAAGGTCAAGGATACCTAACTCATTTTGCAAAAAGAAGAACCTCTCTTTTGGTAGTAGTTTTGTGAAGATATCAGCTAGCTGCAGTTTTGTCTCAATAAACTTCACTTCACAGTCCCCATTGCTCACATGATCCCTGATGAAATGATGGCGTATCTTAATATGCTTAGTTCTTGAGTGCTGAATCTGATTTTTGGTAAGATTGATAGCACTTGTATTGTCACACATCAAAGATACCTTGCTAATTTGCAATCCAAAGTCTGCAAGTTGCTGTTTGAGCCATAGGATTTGTGCACAACAGCTTCCAACAGCTATGTACTCAGCCTCAGCAGTAGAGAGAGCCACACAAGCTTGATTCTTGCTATTCCATGAGATGAGGCTTGAACCAAGAAAATCTCCATTACATTCTTTCCCCGTGGCCATTTGTGAAGTGGGGAATGGATATCATTGGCCCATTTACTCTAGGTAAAGGACAATGTAAATTTTTGTTGATCGCCATAGATTACTTCACTAAATGGATTGAAGTCAAGCCCTTAACAACAATTACTACACAGAACGTCCAAAGTTTTGTTTGGAAAAAATATTGTGTGTCGATTCAGACAACGGTGGACAGTTTACCGACCGAGGATTGGCTGAATTTTATGAAAAACTCGACATCGAACACATTACGAGCTCAGTAGAACACCCGCAGACCAATGGTCAGGCAGAAGCAGGCAATAAAATCATCTTCAATGAATTAAAAAAGAGGCTCGGTCCGATAAAAGGTAACTGAACGGAAAAACTGCTCGTGGTATTATGGGACTACCGATGCACGCCACAATCCACAACCCAAGAAACACCGTACAACCTAACTTAAGGTACGGAAGCCATGATACCTGTCGAAGTAGGGGAACCTTCCTTACGACAACAAACATTGGATTTAGACTTGAACAAGGAGAGTCTGTTGGTCGGTCTCGACCTCATCAATGAATTGAGAGATTGATGTAGAATAACGGAGGAAGCATGCAAATTACCGGCAGCAAGGAGGTACAATTCAAAGGTAAAACCGCGAAGCTTTCAGAAAGGAGATTTAATGTTGCGCATGCGTAGTGACGCCTGGAAGATAGAAGGAAAATTCTCCAGTAATTAGGAAGGGCCATTCCGAATTGCCAACACAGGAGCAGGAGGTGCTTACTACTTAGAATATTTATCAGGAAAGTCTAAATCGATAACATGGAATGCCACACATCTCAAATTCTATTACAGCTGATAAACTTTATTAGTGTACTCTTTCCTTGCTCGGTCATTTTATCCCTAAGGAGGGTTTTCGATCGAGAAGGTTTTAATGAGGCACTTTAAAAATACCCATCTAGCATGACTTTCTTTATTTTACATTGCGTCCATATGACACATCTCAACCAATTATAATTAAAAAAATAACTTAGTTATTTTAACTGGTCTGTCGGTCTGAAATTCCAACATAACTTCGTTATCTCACTGGTATATCAGTCTGAAATTCAAAAAATAACTTAGTTATTTTAACCGGTCCATCAGTCTGAAGTTCAATCACAACTTCGTTATCTCACTAGTATATCAGTCTAAAATTCAAAAAATAATTTAGTTATTTTAACCGATCCGTCGGTCTGAAGTTCAATCATAACTTCGTTATTTCACGGATGAAATACAATGATAACACAGTTATTCTAACCGATCCGTGGGTCTAAAATTCAATAAACTTCGTTGTTATTTTACCGTTGCAAGTCATTGTTAATTCTTTCGAAGATTGTTAGCGATTAAGTCATTCAGTAAAGACAGATAAACACATATATAAAAATGATATAAAAGTTATCTGGGCGTTCATATGCAGTTAAGTGTAAAAATGCGGTAATGAAAATTGTTCCAAGCCCACAACCCGGGTCCAGGTTTTCCATTTCACACTACTATCTCGTCGACCGACAGTTCTCGCTCGGCCACCTTGAGGTGCTGACTTTCGTCCTCTTTTATGGCATTCTTTGCATTCCCACCAAGTGACACCAACTCGCCATTAACTACATCTTTATTCACATCATAACGATGGTCCTCCATCAACACGCCATGATAGAAAGCTGCTTGTCGGATGCCCTGATAAAAACTTTCTTCATTTATTTTTAACATAAACTCCTGACACTTTTCTATCTCGACAATGAGGGATTTTTCTTTGGCCTTAACGTTAACTTTTTCTTTCATAAGATGATCCCTTTCGACCTCCACTTTGGTAAGTTGTGCCTTCAAAGTCTCTTGTAATTCTTTGGCTGCTAGTTCATCCCTTCGCATTTTTCTCTACAAGTCTCGGCAGCCTCCAAGGTTGCCTTCAAAGAGTTAGCCGACTCCTCCAACTCGGCCCTCAGCATAGGCACTACTACTATTCTAGTCCTGTTTAATTCCTTACCAAGCGTCTTACCCACGAGGGTAGCCCGGCTTTGCAATTCAACTAATTCTTCTATTAGGGTTTTGGTTGGTATGGTCGCTAGAACGCCTTCATCTTCCAGGAGCAAGTCAAACTGCACTGCTTATGCCACTTGCATTGAAGGGATTAGCATTGAAGGTTGCCTCATGGATGAATGCCCGACCTCGGGAGCAGCATGGATTTTAGCGGATGACCCCTCTTTCGACTAGCCGCCGACGAAATCGAAGCAGTAGCCGAAATAACCTCAACTAGGGTAACAACTTTCTCTTTACCAGCCCCTTAAAGCTCCCTAGCTTTTGTTTGGCCGCTTGCCGCTTCAGGAT
This sequence comes from Phaseolus vulgaris, assembly GCF_000499845.2. Classification (NCBI taxonomy): domain Eukaryota; kingdom Viridiplantae; phylum Streptophyta; class Magnoliopsida; order Fabales; family Fabaceae; genus Phaseolus; species Phaseolus vulgaris. The sequence goes on from NW_027174102.1 coordinate 246,556, forward strand.
ACTCATGAACTTTCTCAAATCCATCCGTGTGATAATAGCTGCAAAGTACATTTAAAATTAACCCACATCAACATAACGAATACACATTCAGATGCAGAAAATCTACGTACCATTGAAATCTGCCCATTTCTTGGACGACCCTTGTAAAGTTATCAGCTCACGGGTGGGCAGCTTATAAGGAAGTTGATCAAAAGCTACCAAAATTAATTTTTCAAACGGTGACATAGATTACCACAACCAATTACCAAGCTGGGTAGAATTCTCTGTCCAAGGAAAAGGAAATTCGTTATGCGTGTCCGCATTGTAAAACAGACCTCGACCGTTCGGCTCCACAAAATTTTTGAAATACTTTTAGTTAAAATTCTTGTATGAGGTTGTGAAAGTAGCAAATCGAATGTTGCCCGGACGACTAAACAAAGATAACCAACTCACAGGAGTACTCAGACGGGTATTGTAATAGTATAAAAAGGCTTTCGATGTGGGCAAAAGTTTTAAAAGGTGACAAAGCACTCAGAACGCTTGAAGGGCCACCCAGAAGTTTGGGTGCAGTTGAGTGGGTGCTACGTTAAGGATCCGAAGGACCCCCATTGTAAAATCATCAAAAGGCAAGGTTACCTGTAAATCAGCGAAAAAAGTACTATATACAAAGAAAAAAAATCTTAAGGCGCGTTCTCCCGACCGTGGCATACGTAATCGGTAGGACAACAAATATCGGCATTATCACATCTGACGGACAGTCGGAAGTTAAAAATGAATTTTTAGCCAAAAGCTGGTCTACACTATCAGAATCCCTAAACTTGGTGGGAATTTTTAACACTGATGGATCAATCCAATCATAATCCGTTTATACATTCAGAACATGTAAGTTTAGGAATTATCTTGTTCTGAAAGGATTAGTCAAATGGCTACCTAAGGAAAGGTGATAATTCAGTTGGACCCAATACTAAAGAGTACCATATGTATTGACTTTTATTTTGCAGAAAAAAACAAGAAAAAAATTAGTAGTATTTGGACAGTGGTTGCTCCAAACACATGACTTGTGATCTTACTCAATTCAAATATTTGAAGCTAAAAGCTTGAGGGCATGTAACCTATAGAGACAACAACCGCGAAAGGATCCTTGGAAGAGGAAATGCTGTAACCAAAGGATCAACAATAATAGAAAATGTGTTATATGTTGAAGGACTGAAACATAGCCTTTTAAGCATCAGCCAATTGTGTGACAAAGGTTACAAAGTTAACTTTGAAACCAATAAGTGTACAATCTCAAAGGAAGTCACTAGTAAGGTAAAAGGTTTAATTATTGAACTTGAAGCTTTGATGTCACCAAATCCATGAAGATTGCTTGAAGACTAGGTTGTTGCTTGTGGGCATGGGTTCTCGGTAGATTAGAACTTGTCAATCCACTCTTAGCTTAATCCAAAACTGAATCAATCAAGTTCTTTTAAAGAAAAGTATTTTTTCAAAGTAAGTGAAAAACAACCTGTTGATTTGCGTTTCAATTGGTTGTTTTACACTTGGTGGTTTTGAAAAGATTTGAAAAAGCTAAAATTGGCTGACCTCACAGTACTTTCAATCAATTGTTTTTTTTAAACTTAACAGAATTGGTTAAATCTGTTTAATAAAATTTAAATATAGTATTATTACTATTATATATATATATATATATATATTATTTTTCAAATTAGAACAATAATCATGTGTCTACATAAATTACCTTAAAAAAGTGGTCTCAATCATATCGCCATTCCGAGGGTTGTAGTCTTGTACAACTCTCACACATCTTCCACAAACTTAATACTAGTTATATTTCAATAAATTAAATGATATTAATATAAAATAAAGAAATCTCTTATTATGATGTATTTTTCAAATATCAAACAAAATACTATTGTCGTGATTGATGGTGTCTTATACTAATAAGTATACCTAAACAAAATACTATTTTTTTTCTTGGTGTGAGTCTTGGTTTGGTGGTGTTTAGACCCCTTCCTGTGGTTGAGGAGGTAAGGAGACTTCGTAGGTCTGGACTTTGTTTGAAGGTGTACTTCAAAAAGGCATGATTCGTTTAGGTAGAACTTCTTGCTTGATATGCTTCATAGGTTGGGTTTCCATAGCAAATGGATTTCGTGGGTTAGAGGATGTCTGGTTTCGTCATCTGTGTCGGTGTTGGTAAATGGTATCCCTACGGAGGAATTCAAACCCTCTAGGGGGCTGAGATGGGGAAACCCCTTGGCCTCGTTCTTGTGAGACAAGCTTTAAAACGGAATGTGCTCAAAGGTCTGAAGATGGGAAGAAATGGTGTTGATTTTTGTATGTTTGCTGACGACACTTTATTTTTGTGTGATGAATCCTTCTTCAGTATTTTCACTATCATGATGATCCTTAGGTGCTTCGAACTAGTTTTAGGTTTGAAAGTCAACTTCCATAAATCTAAGTTGGCAGGTATTTGTGTTGATAGGTATCCCCTTAATACCTATGCAAAAACTTTAAATTGTAACACCATGCGATTACCTTTTAAATACCTAGGGATCGAAGTTGAAGGTAATCCTAGGAAGAAACAGTTCTGGGAGCTTGTTGTCAACAAAATAAAAGCTAGACTCAGCTATTGGAAGGGGAGATTTTTATCTATGGAAGGAAGAATATGCCTACTTAAATCGGTCTTTACCGCCATACCTCTTTTCTATTTGTCTTTCTTTAAAGCTCCAAATTCGGTGTGCAACAGTATAATTAGTATACAAAGGAAATTCCTTTGGACCTGGGGCAGAGACAACATGGCTATTCCTTGGGTAATTTGGGAGAAATTTTTTAAGCCCTTTGAAGAAAGTGGGCTGAGGATAAAAGATATAAGAAAATTCAATTCCGCTCTTTTGGTAAAATGGAAATGGCGATTGATGAGTGATGAAAAGGGAAATGGAAAGACATCCTTATGTAGAAAATGAAGCTTTGATGCCTCCAAATCTTTGAAGAAAGCTTGATGTGTGTGCTGTTTTGTTTGGGTTAAGTTCTAGGTTGTTTAGAATTTCTTAAGTTCATTAGTAAACCAATGCACAACTGAATCAATCTGTTTTGAAAAAGAAAAGTGTTTTTCTAAGCCAAGTGAAAAACAACTGGTTGATTTCACGGTTTAGTCGGTTGTTTTGCACCCAGCTTGTTTGAGGGCATTCAAAACTGTTTTTGACTTAGTTGACTAACTGTCAAAACCAATTCAACCGATTAAAACGACATTTCAACCGGTTGATTTTTAAATTTCTTAACATCTTTTCAAAAACTTGTTAATTCTGTGTTCAGTTGATTTGAATTTGTTTTGCCTCGTGTTTAACTGCCTAAAACAGCTCAATTGAAGATTTATAAAACTGGTTACCCTCCTCCATATTTGAAAAAACACAGAAATTGAGATTAAGAAAGATTTTGAGGGAGATTTGATTCAAGCTTTGCTAAGATTTCCTAAGGTTGTGCAAGTGGTTCAAGAAGTGAATTAAGAGCTCTGTGATTTCCTGTACTCCAGGTGTAATATATTATGTATATTCCTGTAATTGTTTTTCATTTTGTATTCTTTTAAGACATTGAATCTATAAGGTCGGAGGTTGTTCTGATTGTGATTGTGTGAAAAGTCAAAGAGGGTGTGTGTTCTTGTGGGATCAAGATCACCTATTTGTAGTGTTGTGTGATTGTAATCTGTAGTTGATTACATAGTGAATACCCAGTGGTTTTCTAGGGAGTGCATGTAGCTCTTGTAAGGAGTGAACCAGTATAATTGTGTGATCTTCTCTTTCCTTCACACATTTAAAATCTGATTGAACTGTGATTTTAACATTGTTGCCATAAACAATAGGTTAAAATGTAATTTCAACTGGTTGTTTTTCTGTTAGCTGGTTTAACAGTTCTGTTTTCTTGGCTGATGTGATTTGTTTATTTGTAAATCAATATCAATCTTCATTCTTAACATATATTTGAAAAAAATTCCCCTTAAAAAATTCACCCCCTCTTGTTAAGGCCATTAATTCTAGAAATTGGCATCAAGAGCTAGGTTCTTGAAATTTACTCAAATCCTATTCTTTTTTCAAAACTGCTTTAATGGCTGACAAGTTTTGTTTTGAGGAAGGTGCTTCTATAAATAGAGCACCTCTATTATGTGGCATGAACTATGATGTGAATGTAATAACAAGAATACATGATTCTTTGACATTCTTAGGAGCAACTTGAGTTGGTCATGAAATGGCACTTTACTTAGAATTGGATCAATGTTCTAATTCAAGAACTCACCAAGACTTTGCACCAAACCAAAGCTCATATGGAAGTCCATATATTGTCAAATGGAATCAAGCAACAAGAATTGAAGAACAACAAATGGAAACCGAACAGAATTTGAAAAGAATACTACTGCACCGAACAGAATTGGAAAACTAAGCTAGGAAACACAAATTTAATCGGTGAAAATGAATGGAAACACTAAACATTTAGAAACTACCAAATGAAATTGAAAGGAATGAAAGAAAGAACACTTATGGAGTGAAGCTTGCTGGATTTGAGACTCGGAAAATGCAGTCATGCAACTTGGAGCCTTGTTCCAAGATAAGTGAAAGGTTGCCGCCACTTGAAGCTCACCATTGGCACATAAGATAAGGCAAAGGAAGAAGAAGACAACAAGATTCACAATTTCTCTCTAAATTTGAGTATAGTCTCTCTACTTCTAATTTCCAAATCTGATTTGTACAAGGGAAACACCTTTATTTATAGCCTATAAGGTGCTGAAATGCAAAGCCAAATGTGCCCCTAATGACACTCAAATTCGGCGCCAACTAGTGCATGAAGGAAGTGTGACTTTCCTTCCTAGTTTGGCACCTCCGAACTCCTATCTACACTCCCCCTAGCATCCCTTACTACTTACACACCTATTTATTACATCCGCACCCCTACTCTATAAAAGAAATAAGAAGAGCCATCTTTTGATACTCTTGTCCCAAAGCTCTTGCCATGCTCCTAGTGATTCGTTGGGCTTGGGCTCCTTGTTGGGCTTGGGCTTCATGGGCTTGAGCATCCTCTTGTTAAGGCCATTAATTATAGAAATTGGCATCAAGAGCTAGGTTCTTGAAATTTACTCAAATCCTATTTTTTTTTCAAAACTGCTTTAATGGCTGACAAGTTTTCTTTTGAGGAAGGTGCTTCTATAAATAGAGCACCTCTATTATGTGGCATGAACTATCAACTGTGGTGTATAAGAATGAAATTTTTTGTTGATTCTATAGATATAAAAATTTGGGATGTCATGATAAACAGTTATTTCATACCTATGCTTGAAATTTATAGGGCTTGGTATGAGAGATAGTGGGTAAGGATAACTTCTCCACAACTCTTGTACTAGCCAAATTAGTACAACTACCCCCATCAATAATCAATGAACATAACTTGTTGGTGATAAGACAGCGGGTGTGGAAAATATTTTCTCTTTAGGTATCATCCAAAGGTTTTGGAATTGTTCACAACATTCACCATATCATCAATAAGTCACCTCACAAGGTATTTCACATTCATATTCACTAAGGGTTTTTGAAGGGGAAGGGGAGTTAGATTTAGATGAGTTATCACTATGTTCACTAACTACTTGATCCCCCTTAACCATCATGGTTCTCTTTGTTGGACAATTTGCGGCTATATGACCAAAACCTAAACATTTAAAACATTTTTTACTTGAGGTTTTGGTAGGTGATATAGGAGTTGAAGGTGAGGGTTTAGAATCCCTTGGTTTGTCAGTGGACTCCTTTTTAAAATTGGAGGGAAAAGTTGAAGTAGATTTTTGTTTATTTATCCAAGATGTGTGGTAAAAGCCATCATTATGAGAATTTTTAAAAAAGTTTTTCTTGGAAATTTGGGATTCTACCTTGATGGCAAGGTGAACCAATTTTTCTAAAGAAGTATACTCATATAATTCTACCACATCTTGGATTTCCCTTTTAAGACCACTTACAAAGCGAGCCATTTTGGACTCCTCACTTTCATGCATGTTTATATTAGTTAAAAGCGTTTCAAGTTCCTTAAAATAAGCATCCACACTAAGTGTGCCTTGATGAAACCTTTGGAGTTTCAACAAAAGGTCTTTTCTATAATGTGGAGGCACAAATCTAGCGCGCATGCATTCTTTTAAATCATCCCAAGAAACCACAGATGATTTCTTGTTTAACCCAATGTCCATTACAAGTTTATGCCACCATTGCATGGCATAGTCCAAAAATTTTAGGGAGGCTAATTTTACCTTTTGGTCATCTTGGACCTCATGCACCATAAAATTTGTTCACATTTAGCCTCCCATCGTAAATACACATTAGGATCACTATCTTCACTAAAACTTGGTAATTTTACAAAAGGTAAATAAGGCTTTGCCACATTTTGGCGTCTCTCTTCAAAAGGATGTCTCCTCCATTCGGTTTCTTCATCATAGCTACCATAATTGTGAGAACTTCTTGATTCATATCTATGATGTTGTCTTCTATGTCTTGGAGGTCTTTCATGTTGCATTTCCAATCTTTGAATTCTTTCCTCCATTTGTCTTAAAGCTTCCTCTTTTTGTGCAATGGTTCTTTTAGCTTCCTTCAATTCTCCAATTAGAAAAGTTTTTTTAGGAGAGGTTTAGATGATTCACCACTAGAAAGATCCATATCAACAAACAAACACAAAACACAAAGAACAAAAAATTAGAGAAATCAAGTAAGAAAGCAAAATTGCTCAGGGCCAAAATGAAGAAAAAAGAAATAAGCACTTCAAAGAAAATTTTTCTTTCCTTAACCAAAGTCTCCTTGTGGATTGGATAATTCTCAAGTGAAAAATGCCAAAGCAAACCACACTTGCTCAAAGTCAAATCACCACAAAACTTTAGGGAAGAAGAAAAGACAATCAAGAAAAGTGCAAAACAAGAAAGGCTAAACCAAAGTTAGAAAAGAGATAGGACAAAACTTTAATAGAAGACAATCAAGAAAAGCACAAAAGAAGACTTAAAGAACCTTACTAAACCTTTAACTATGAAACCTTTAGAACTAGAAAATTGCTAAAGCAAAAGGATACAAAATTCCACAAAGTAGAAAACAATTTGTCAATCAAGTTGAATCCAAAAGTGTGAAAAATGAATTTCTAAACCAAAAGATAAGCAAGATGCCTTTAGAAACAAATGCTTTGCTGTTTTCTAATGTCACTTTTATGTGAAATCGTGACAGTTTTGGAACGAAGCAACCATTGTTGTTTTGAATTAACGTCAAATTGCTCAATGCTTTGTGAAAACATGGTACTGTTTTTGCTTCCTTTAATACAAAGCCTTGTTGTTTTTTTATCCTAATTGCATCAAGCAAAGTGTCAAGAACATTCAATTTTCCACAAATTTTTTTTGGTGGATTCAAGATAATTGAAGACTTGCAATCATATGTTTGGAACTTAACATCAATTTTTACTAAAACAAATTTCTAATGGAATTGGAAAGGTCACAATTAAAAGTAAGCAAAGAGAATCAAAGTAATAACACTTAGAACACTAAAGAACATATGCCACAAAGTAAAAGCAAGATCAATGAAAAGGCACAACAAAGAACATATTCAAAACGAAAAAGGCAATGAATATAATAAGGTAAAAAAAATTCTGCAATGAAATAAAGGTGCTGGAAAATTAAAGAACAAGAAAGTAATGACAAGAAAGTAAAGATACTTGAATGTAAAGAACAAGAATGTAAAAGTGTCAAATCAACTCAAAAAGAAGAACAAACCCATGGCTCTGATACCACATGATGTGAGTTGATTCACAACTACCCCCATCTATTATCATGGAATATAACTTGTTGGTGATAAGACGCGGGTGTGGAAAATATTTTCTCTTTGGGTGTCATCCAAAGGTTTTGGAATGGTCCCAAGCATTCACTTTATTACCAATAAGTCACCTTCACAAGGTATCTCATATTCATTATCACTAGGGGTGTTTGAAGGGGAAAGGGAGTTAGACCTAGAAGAGTGGTCACTATGTTCACTTACTACTTGCCCCCCCTTAACCATCATGGTTTGCTTTGTTGGAAAATCGGTCGTTATGTGCCCAAAACCTAAACATTTAAAATACTTTTTACTTGAGGTTTTGGTAGGCGATTTAGGGGTTGAAGTGGAGGGTTTAGAATCCCTCGGTTTGTAAGTGGACTCCTTTTTAAAATTGGAGGGAAAAGTTGAAGAAGACTTGTGTTTGTTTGTCCAAGATGAGTGGTAGAAGCCATCATGATGAGAATTTTTGAAAGAGTTTTTCTTTGAAATTTGGGATTCCTTGATGGCAAGGTGAAACAACTTTTCTAAAGAGGAGTACTCATAGAGTTCTACCACATCTTGTATGTCTCTTCTTAAGCCACTTACAAAATGACCATTTTTGACTTTGCACTTTCATGCATGTTAATTTTAATTAAAATTGTTTCAAGTTCTATAAAATAAGCATCCACACTTTGTGTTCCTTGGTGAAGCCTTTAGAGCTTCAACAAGAGCTCTTTCCTATAGTGTGGAGGCACAAATCTAGCACGCATGCATAACTTCAAATCTTCCCAAGAGACCACGACCGACCTCTTGTTTAGTCCAATGTCCATTACAATTTTGTTCCACCATTGCATGGCATAATCCAAAAATTATAAGGAGGCTAACTTAACTTTTTGGTCATCTTGGACCTCATATACATTAAATATTTGTTCCACTTTTTCCTCCCTTCCTAGGTAAATATTGGGATCATCTTCCCCACTAAAACTAGGTATTTTTACAAATGTTAAAGAAGGATTTGCCACATGTTGACGCCTATCATCAACATGATGCATTCTCCATTCGTCCTCTTCTTCATGGCTACCATAGTCTTGATAACTTCTTGATTCACGCCTAAGATGATATCTTCTTCCTCTTTGAGGTCTATCATAGGCCGTTTCTAGCCTTTGGAGTTTTTCCTCCATTTGCCTCATCTCTTCATCTTTTTGTGCTATAGATCTTTTTGTTGCCGCCAATTCTCCCATAAGAAAAGCCTTTTATGGAGATTGGAGTTTAGAAGATTCCCCACTTGAAATATGAGCCATAAAAACAAAAACACAAATGATAAACAATTAGAGAAAAACAAGTTAGAAAAAAAAAATCAAAGTTGTGCCACTTGTATCAAGATCACTTCAAGCACTCAAAGAAAGAAATTTCTTCCCTTAGCCAAGGTCTCTCTTGTGGATGAAAAACTCTCAAGTGGAAAAGGTCAAAGCCTTAAACACTTGATCTCAAAGGAAAATCACCAAAAACTTTTTAATGAAAGAAAAATAAAAGACAAAGAAGAAAGGTTAAACCAAATTTGAAAAAGAGAATATGACAAAACTTGAAAAGGAAGACAAACAAGAAAAAACACAGAAAAAGACTCTAAGAGACTTACTAAACTTTTAACTAAGAAACTTTTTATTTTAGAAATTGTTAAAGCAAAAGCATAAAAAATTCCACAGGGTTGAAAACAATTTGCCAATCAAGTTAAATCCATATTTTGGAAAATGATTTTTCTTTGATAAGTGATAACTAGAGATTCTTTTTAAACTTTTCTTTGTTGTTTTTTTTATACTAATATGACTCATGGAAATAAATGACCGAAGTTTGCATCATGCATATTTTCCAAGAACTTTCATTTTCACAAAAAAAATAAAATTGGTTGGATTCAATATAGTTGAAGACTTGAAATCACGTGTTTGGAAATTTAAATCTACTTCTACTAAAAACAAGTTTCTAATTACTTTTCAAACCTCAAAATTAAAAGCAAGTAAGTAGAATCAAAACAAGGACTCCTAGAACACTAATGAAAATAAGACTCAAAGTAAAAGGCAAGATCAATACAAGACATAACAAGAAAGATATTCAAAACGAAAAAGGCTATGAATATTAAAAATGGCCGAAAAAAATTCTGCAAGAATTAAAGTGCTGGAAAATAAAAAGCAAGAAAACAATGACAAGAATTTAAAGGTACTTGAACATGTTCCGTCCGGTTGACCGGGACGTCTTCGTGCGCGACCTCAACCGTCAGCTAAGGACTCCTTCCCACTGATTGCCTGTGAATTCCTGCAAAAAAGAGGACAAAGAGGCGCCCTAGCGGCCGTTTGCACTCCGACGCTCAAGTCAGCCAGCAAGAAACACCAAAAAACTGTCCACCCACGTATCTGAGCACCGCGTGTGGCACTCTGAAGGTGGTAAAAGAACTGTGTATCTGTGTGTGTGTTGTCTCCTTTTGGCAAAAATATTCTCTAGTCACTTGTACGTAACCTTAAAGCACGGGCAAGCAACCAAAGCATTTCTCGTAAGTTTGCCAAAGGTTCCAACCCTTTTTCCGACATTCCCAGCGCTATTTAAACTGCCCCAGCATTTAAAGCGTCTTAAAGCGCTTTTAATCTCAAACGTAACGCACTCATTAAAGCGCTTAATTACGAAACGTAGCACATTTAAGACGTTGAAACGCTCGGGAGCCCTAATAGTACCTGAATGCTCGAAAGGGAAACTGTATTGAATATCTTTAATTACCTGGCACTTGACTAGAGGGTGTTTCTATTCTGGCATGGCTGTCGTACACGTGGAGGGCCTCACGACGCCATGACCCCATCTGGGGGCGTTTCTGCCCATCTGGGGACGTTTCTACGTGTGGGTCCTCCTGCCTGGGAGTGCTACTGCGCTAGGGGTGGCTTTTTGGGTGCCAACTCATGCCCCCAAGTATCTAGCCACTTACTCTGAGAGCGTATCTGCCTTCCTCTCGCACCCTGCACCCGGTTATCCTGGGCGTGACCTTCCTCTTGGGTCGTATCTGTCCCGAAGGCGTCTCTGGGGCGGCAGGGGTACTTCACGAGTCAGGCTGCCCTTCACTGGTACTATCACTATGGCCTTGAAGCCACCTTTTCCTTCTCTTTATCACTTTCCCGAGATATCGGGTCCTGAGGCTTTCCCACGACGTCGCTCCCTCCATGGTCTTTCCTACCCATGGGTATCGGGGAACCACACCGTGGTTACCTTGCTTTTACACTGTTTGATCTGGCGACGCCTCTACTCAGGCGACGCCTTGCTTTGGCGACGCCTCCACCCAGGCGACGCTTCCTCTTGGCGTCTCTACACCTGGGCGACACCTTGAGTTGACTTTGACTCTCCAGTCGTTGACTTTGACCTTGACTTAGTCAACGCCCTGATACGGGACGGTACACAAGCCCCCCAGTCTTAAGCCGAAGACTTGTCTTCAGCGCAAAGACTAAAGCCTTGCCCCCGCCATCCACGTGCCTTCCCGATGACGTGTCATTCTCTGCTGACTCAGCAAATTTTCGAATTACTGACGCGACATTTTCTGAACCGCAGGGGTATTCTTAATGAGCGATTGGACATTCCCTGAAATGGGGATGATTACACCTTTTGGGCTACCCTTGATCGCGCGCCACGTGGCCCATCGCGTGGCCCTCCTTTAGAGACCCTTGCACTTCCCCTGGGCAATCGACCCTCTGACGCGTGGCCCGATCCTACGACCCTTAGTTAGCGCTTCTTGAGTCGCGAAATGTAACGTTTAAGTTACTCCAAACCCCGCGCTCACCCTACTGTTACATTCATTCACTCTGCTACTTTGCCCTGTTCATCGCCTCCAAAACCTCTTCTCTCTGCAATTGCGATTCTCCCCTTCCTGCGCTCTTCTACCGCCTCCACTTCAACAGCAAAGGTATGGTTTCGAGCACTCTCAACTCTTCACTGTTGTCGCATTATAGGAAACTGCCTGGGACTGTTGTTATTCTCGTACTTCTCTGGATATTGTTTGTATGTTTCGTTGTTCCTTTCGCTTCCCTTCGTTCTCTTGCGGGTAGGGCGCTCCTAGGGTTCTTCCATTTTCCCCTTTTCTTCTCTCCAAACCCCTTTTCTTTGAACCCTTTCTTTCTCTTTTGATCTTCAGCATTGGCGTTGATGGCAAAAACCAAGACCACCGCGCCTCCCCCGCTCCCCAAGTCTCATTATAAGGGCGAATATGACTGGGCCCCCGACGAACTTCTGGACGAATGTTCCCTCCTGAACTCCGTTGAGGACGTGGAGGCCCACAGGGGGGACCCTGCTCTCTATAACTTCAATGCTTTCCACAAAAGTCATTACTCCCAAGTCCTGGTAAGCCGAGTGCGACCTGGGATGCCCGTTTGCGCGGACTCACGGGATACTGGGGGATGCGCTTTCTTCTTCCTCTATCAGATGGTGCTCAAAAGGGTGGGCCTGCGTCTGCCCCTAACTCCCTTCGAAAAAGAGCTACTAACAGAGATAAACACTGCTCCCGCCCAACTCCATCCCAACAGTTGGGCTTTCGTGAGGGGGTTCCAAATTCTCTGCGGTTATCTAGGTGTTCCCTCCTCTGTGGACGTTTTTCTTCACTTCTTCGAGGTAAAGAAGCAAGGGAAAAGTCTCTGGATGAGCTTTTCTGGCATCGCCGGGCACATCATCCTGACGCTCTTCCAGAATTTGTTCAAAGGCTGGAAGGGGAAATTTTTCAAGGTACGCGCGACCAAGCGCGATCCTACCATTCTAGAGGGCTTTCCCCTGTACTGGACAGACAAACCCATAACTATGAAGCCCTTGGCTCTGGACGAACTTGCCCCGCCTGACCGGGATGTATGCAAAGCCTTGGCGGGGCTGGGGATAGTCTTCGTTACCGCCAAGCTCATCGCGAACGAATTCAATGCCCATGGGCTTTCTACATACTTCGGTATCTGCTCTTGGCGATTTATGATGCATTAGTTGCTATGGTTATCTGCATTACCATTTTTACTGTACAATGTTACTTGCATTTCGCATCTCTTCCTGTATTGTGAATCCACATAACCGTTCTAGTACTAATCCTTGTTGTTTGGCCTGTCTTGATGTAGGATCGGTGATGGGCGCTTCCAAAAGAATAATGTTGGCGAAAGCACTGAAGGAGGCTCGTGCCGCCAAGGCAGGCGTCTCCTCCAGCCCTGTTGCCAATCCGATTCTCCCACCGGCTCCGACACCGCCGCCTCCAATCACTGCTGAAGCTGCTTCTAGCCCATCTCCGACGTCTCCACCTGGCTCTGACTTGCTTCCAACCCCCAACTCTCTTTCGCCTATCGCCGCTGTTCCCCTGGCTGTGGCCTCGTCACCGGCTCCACCCCCCCTTGACAAAGGGAAAAGGGTTTTGGAGATTCTGTCAGACGATGAGGAATCGGAGGGTGTGGCGCCCTTCAGAAGGAGAAAATCCGCGCGGGTTCCTCTTCTGGCAGAGACGTCGCCACAGGGAGGGAACTCCTTTATGGACAACCCTCCAAGCGCAACCTCACTCCCTCCTATGATTCTCCAAGAGGAAAGGGGCGAAGGTGCTGAATCTGCACCGCCTCTGCCGCCGCCAAAAACCACTGCTTCCCCGGCTCCCAACGCTACCGCCCTCGACTTCATTGCCATTCCCCCTCCAATCATGCATCTGATGAGGGGGTTCAGCGGCGAGACTATGCCAGAAGGTACCAACAGGAGGGAAGGTATGCCTTTCTATTTGGGGGCCTTCTTGGCGGTGGCCCTCGAATGGCGCTCCCAGGCCAGAAACGCTGTCTTGCAAACTCAAACTCTCCAGGCCTTGGAAACGAAGGCAACTACCCTGGAGGATGAGATGAGGATCCTGGGACGCCAGAACGAGGCTTATTGTTCCTCCCTGAAACAAGCACAAGAGTCCAGGGCGGAAACTGAGAGGAAACTGGCAGAGGCCTTGGAGCTCCAGGCTGACTTCTACGCTCGTGAAGTTGCTCTCCAAGTACAGGTGGCGGGTCTTCAGGAAGTGGTCAAAGCGGATGCAGAAACTCACAAAGACCTGAAGGACCGTTGCTGTGAACAGGCTGCCAAGGTGGAGCGGATGGAGGAGGAAATGGCCACGCAGGCCAAAGCTATGGACCTTCTCCGAGTTGACTACGACAAACTGCAGGTCGAGGTTAGCCGGCTTCGCGTGGAGAAAGAGGCTCTGGAGAAGCAGGTGGCCTCTGGAGACGCCGCCATTGAGGAACTGGAGAAGGAGAAAAAGTCCCTTATCCAGGAGATGGCGGGCACCTTCGAGGAGGGGTTCCACGAGGCCCTGTCCCAGGCGTCCTGCGAGAATCCTGGCGTCAACCTTTCGAACTGCGACCCCACACACCACGTAGTCGACGGGAAGGTCGTGCCCATGGATTTGAACGACTGAACTGCTGCCCCTCATCCGCCACCTTCCTCTTCAAGCTTAACTCTTCATTCTTTACCTTCGCTTTTTGATTTTATCTGCCAAAACTTGTAATTCTTTGAACTATCCGTACTCTTGTTACTGATTTGGGACATTCGCATGGTTGTCTTTATTTCTTTTTCACATACGATTCTGCCTATGCGATCTCGTTCTCATCTTTTCCCTTCATACGCTTCAATTATTTTATCTGTGTTCTGCCCGTTTCTCACACTTCGTTGGGCGGTTTGGTATGATTGGGTAAGGTCGCCCACCAACCCTTACGCCCATGGAGAGGCTCACTAAGTGGCGCCGTATCGTCCACGGGACGTCTCTGATACCGAAAGGCTCTTTCTTTGATCTTTTAACGCTCGGCGCCCACGCCTAAGGAGAGGCCTGCTAAAGCAGCACCGTATCGTCCCCGGGTGTCTAAAACGCCGAGTGCTGTGGGGTTTTTGTTCCCTCCATGGTCTTTCCTGCCCATAGGTATCGGGGAACACCCTGCCAGTGACTCGCTGGCGTTTGACGGTCTCGTCTCCCTCCACAGTCTTTCCTACCTGTGGGTATCGGGGAGGCGACGCCTGCAACTAACTTTGCCTTTCTCTGATTTCTTCTCCCTCCTCAGTCTTTCCTACCTGGGGGTATCGGGGAGGTAACGCCAGTCGGTATTTGGGTTGGCGACGCTCGCAACTTCTCGTCTGTCGTCGCCCTTTACGTCCTCCCTGGCAACGCCTCGGGCGTTACCTTTACCTCGACACTGACCTTAACTCTTGCCTTGGTCAACGACTGATAGCAGCGAAAAGCCCAAGGCTTTGTCTGTGCCATCCACGTGGCGCTCCCTGCATAGCTGATGGGACCTTCTGTCATTCGACTTGATCCACGTGGCGCTACTTGTATGGTTTGTGGGACATTCGGTCATTTCATCAAGTCCTGACTCCTGCTATGCCCCTGACTCATTTTCGACGGCGGATCGTACCATTGGATATTCTGTTGACGGGACATTTTCTGATTTAAACCAGTGGTGCCAGCGTCATCCTTTCATCTTCTGCCACGTGTATCAATCGTGCGGTGCATCCATTCACGTCGTTTGGCGCTCTAACCGCTTTATTTAACTCTTCAAGCTCTGGAACTATCTTCATCGTTTTCTCACTCTTCATAACCTACTTGCGTTCTTTCTTCTTGCACCCTTTCTTCTCTGCCGAAGGGCTGTTCTAACCTTCGCTCCCTCGCTCAGCCCTTGCACTTCTAGCCATCCTGATCGTGCTGAAGAATGTCTTCTCACGATGCTTCCCCTAGGGTTCGTCCCAAAGACTTGTACCCTTGGGCCTCGAGTGAACTTCTTGATGAGTGTTCGTGCTTGCTTTCCACCAGGGCCGTACGGGAACACAAAGGGGAGTTGTGTTCTTACGACCACCGGGCCTTCGCGAGGAGGCACGATGACGACATCGCTGTGCTCCCTTGCACTCTGGGGGAGCCAGTGTGTGGAGATGAACGGGCCAACAACGGGGTCCCTTTCTTTTACTTTTACCAGGTGGTGTTCAAGACCATCGGGGTGCGCTTACCCTTCTCCTGGTTCGAGAAGGAACTGCTGACGGAGATCAACGTGGCTCCAGCCCAGTTATACCCCAACAACTGGGCCTTTGTCAAGGTCTTCGATGTCCTCTTTGGGTTTCTGGGTTGTGCACCCTCGGTTGACCTCTTTCTTCACTTTTTTGAGGTGAAGAGACAGAGACACAACCTCTGGGTAACTCTCAGCAATGTGCCCGGAAGAGTTCTCTTCACGCCCTTCCAAAGCTCGTTCACGGGGTGGAAAGGCCGGTTCTTCAAGATCTGCTGTACTGATCTTGTTCCCGACGCTCTGGATGGGTTTCCACCCTGTTGTCTTCCACGAATCGACGCGGAGCTTTGAGGGTCTCCTGGATCACTGTCCTCTGTCTACCCCCCTTGCCTGAGCTGGCCAGCTTTGCGAGCAGGTCGGCTCTGGCATTCTGCTCCCTCGGGACGTGTATTAACTCAAGAGCGTTGAACGCCCCTTTCAACAACTGGACGTATTTTAGATACGCCGCCATCTGGGGGTCCTTCGCCTGGAACTCACTCGACACCTGCCCCGTAATCAACTGGGAGTCGCTCTTCACTAGGAGGTTCCGTGCGCCCATCTCCTTGGCCAAGAGCATTCCTGCAATCAGGGCTTCATATTCTGCTTGGTTGTTACTTGCCTTGAAGGCAAAACGCAAGGCCTGCTCGATCAGTATGCCGTCGGGTCCTTCCAGCACTATTCCCGCACCACTCCCTTGTTGGTTTGAGGAGCCATCAACCGAGAGCAGCCACTGTGAACTCGCTTCCACCTCTTGCTCACCTCCGGGTGAAAGTTCTGCTACAAAATCCGCATACACCTGCCCTTTGATGGATCCTCTAGGCTCGTACTGTATGTCGAATTCTGACAGTTCCACTGCCCAGCGTACCATTCTTCCTGCCACATCGGGCTTCTGCAGCACCTTCTGTATAGGGAGGTTGGTCATTACCACCACCGTAAAACTGTGGAAGTAATGACGGAGCCTCCTAGCCGAGAACACTACCGCCAGCGCCGCCTTCTCCAGTGCTTGGTACCTTGTCTCAGCTCCCTGTAAGGCCTTGCTTACAAAGTAGATGGGCTTCTGACTCTGGTCCTGCTCTTGGACCAACACAGAACTGATGGCCCTATCTGTTATAGTAAAATACAACCGGAGGGGCACGCCCGTTACCGGTTTGCAGAGAACTGGAGGCGTCGCCAGGTAATCCTTCAGCTTAACGAAAGCCACTTCGCATTCCTCAGTCCATGCAAAGCGACTGTTTCTCTTGAGGCACTGGAAGTACGGGTGCCCCTTTTCTCCTCCGGCGGAAACAAACCTCGAGAGCGCCGCCATCCGCCCTGTCAACTGTTGAACCTCCTTTACCGATGTCGGACTCCGCATGGCGATAATAGCCGCACATTTGTCGGGGTTCGCCTCTATCCCCCTCTCGGTGAGCAGGAAACCCAAGAATTTACCGGCCTCTACCCCGAAAACACACTTCTCGGGGTTCAACTTGAGGCGGTATTTGGATATTGTGTTGAACAACTCCTCCAAGTCTGCCATGTGCTGCACCCTGTTCTGCGACGCCACCACCATGTCGTCTACATAGGCGTATACGTTCCTCCCAAGCATTGGCGCCAGGACCTTGTCCATTAACCTCTGGTACGTGGCGCCCGCGTTTTTGAGCCCGAAGGGCATCACCTTATAGCAATAACTGCATGTTTCAGTCATGAACGCAGTCTTGCTCTCGTCTCTGGGGTGCATCTTGATTTGGTTATACCCTGAGAAGGCGTCCAGGAAGCTTAACACTTTGCTGCCAGACGCGCTGTCCACTAGGGCGTCGATGCTGGGCAACGGATAGGAATCCTTTGGGCACGCCTTGTTCAGGTCCGTGAAGTCAACGCACATTCTCCACTTTCCGTTCGCCTTTTTCACCAAGACGACGTTGGCGAGCCACTCAGGGTACTGAATCTCCCTAATGTGGCCAGCACTCAGCAGCTTCTGCGTTTCGTCTTTCACCACCTGTTGTCGCTCCTCATTGAACTTCCTCCTTCTCTGACGCACGGGGCGGACCGTGGCGTCCATGTTGAGGTGGTGACACAGGAAATCGGGGTCGATGCCCGGCATATCCGAGGCGGACCATGCGAAGGCATCCAGGTGGCGCGAAATCACTTCTGCCACCCCTTCCTGTTCTTCTGGACTTAGCGAGCTCCCTAACTTGAAAGCTTTGCCGCCAACCTCCCTTTCTAGGGTGTTAGCTGCAGGTTGCTCCCTATTATCATCTTCGGCGGGCGCCGCTTCTTCTACGGGCGCCGCTTCTTCGGGGGGCACCGCCTCTTCCACGGGCGCCTCCTCCATTGGCACATCTGCTTCGGGCATCGCCCTTTCTGCTATGGCCTCTTCAAGCGTCAGCCCAGCGGGCGTCGCCTCAATCATCGTTGCGTCCGCGCTCGGCGGACGTTCGTACACCATGAAAACGCCTCTCTTCGTCTTCAGGCTGTTTTCGTAGCATTTCCTCGCCTCCTCCTGGTCTGATCTGATGACTATCACCCGGCCACTGAGGTCCGGTAGCTTCATCTTCATGTGACGGGTGGAGGACACTGCACTCAGACGGTTTAACGCCGGTCTGCCCAGCAAAATATTGTAGGCAGAATTGGCGTTCACGACGAGGTACCGAATGCTCTCTGTTCGGGAAGCCTCTCCGTCTGTGAACGTAGTCCTCAACTCCAGGTACCCCCGGACCTCTATCTGGTTATCCCCAAACCCATACAAACATCCCGTATAGGGACTCAGCAGATCGGGGGACAACCGTAGCTTATTAAAGGTCGACAGAAACATGACGTCTGCCGAGCTTCCTTGATCAACAAGCACTCTGTGGACCTTCCTTCCAGCCGTGACGACCGAGATGACAACGGGATCGTTGTCATGGGGCACCACATCTCGGAGGTCTCTTCTTGTGAACACAATATCTGACTCCCAGGGCTCCCCCGAGAGCCTCTCTTCGATTGAATTCACCCCCTCGCGTATTTCTTCCGCTGGGAGGCGGTGGGTCCTCCGCCGGAAAAACCTCCAGCAATGGTGTGGACCTCGCCAAGCACAGGCATCTCGTGTGCTGGCTCATCTGCCGGCGGCGGCAGGGTGGCGGTCGTGGTGGACTCTGCGACATAATCTTTCAAAAACCCAGTCCTCACCAGCTCATCTAGCTGGTAGCCCAACGACAGGCAATTATCAATTTGGTGCCCGAAAGCCTCGTGAAATTCGCACCAAGAGTCTTTGCGGGGCCCTAACACCTTGTCGGTCTTCGCCGGTCGCCTCAGCCTCTCGGCTATGTTGGGTACGGCGATCAAATCCTTCAACTCGACTACGAAGTTGTACCTCGCCGGTCTTGCTCTTTCTCTGGCGGGGCGTTCGCCTCCGGCGGGGCCCCGAGGCTGGGGCTTTCTGGCCTCGTAGGGGCGTCTAGCCTCTGGCTTCTTTCTCCCCGTCGTTGTCTCATTGACTCTGACGGGTTGAACTCACGTTGGTCCCCTCGGGCGTGAGGGCACGGCGTTGGTGCGCTTCACACATACCTCCCCTTCCGAAGCAATATGCTCTACCGCCCTACGCCGTAATTCAGCGAAAGTCCTAGGGCGATTGCGGATAATAGATTCTCCAAAGGGGCCGGGGCATACGCCTTTCACAAATGCGTACACGATCATAGGCTCCTATGTTCTACCAACCTTCACGACCTGGGCCCCGAAGCGATTGATATACTCCTTCAGGGTCTCCCCCTGGTACTGCTTCACGTCAAACAGGTCGTAAGAGACCGGCGGCGGGGCCTTGTTGGCCAAATACTGTTCTCTGAATAACCGCGACAACTGGTGGAAAGATGTGATATGGCCCTCGGGGAGGCTAATGAACCAGTCCATGGCCATCCCTGTCAGGGTGCTCATGAAGAGCTTGCACTTGGCAGCATCAGAACCGCCTATCAGGACCATCTGCGTGTGAAATGCAGCGAGGTGCGTCTCTGGGTCCTCCATCCCAGTGAAGATTACCTTGGGTCCAGCGAACGTGTTCGGGATCGCTGCATCTAGGATCTCCTGCGAGAAAGGAGTGGAAAACTCCCTTGGCGGGGAATGGTTCTCCGTCTCGTCCTGCCCAGGCCGCCTCCGATCGTTTCTCAGGCCCTGGCGCAACTCCTCATTCACACGGTGGAGCTCTTCGTTGCGCTCATGCGAGGCGTCAAGATCTGCCTGCATGCGCTCCTGCTCCATCTTCGAATCCGCCATGTCCTGCTGCAGCCCCCTCATTATTTCCAGGACCTGCTGCATGGATAGGTCTGCTGGGGCTGCGCGCGCTGCTCTTCGTCTGGTGGGGTCCATTGTCACTCCAACCTCCTTCAACGTTATTGTAGCTTGGTAACTTCTCCTCGAACTTGTGATGGGACTGATGTTTTATATCGAGCCCCACGGTTGACCGGGACGTCTTCGTGCGCGACCTCAACCGTCAGCTAAGGACTCCTTCCCACTGATTGCCTGTGAATTCCTGCAAAAAAGAGGACAAAGAGGCGCCCTAGCGGCCGTTTGCACTCTGACGCTCAAGTCAGCCAGCAAGAAACACCAAAAAACTGTCCACCCACGTATCTGAGCACCGCGTGTGGCACTCTGAAGGTGGTAAAAGAACTGTGTATTTGTGTGTGTGTTGTCTCCTTTTGGCAAAAATCTTCTCTAGTCACTTGTACGTAACCTTAAAGCACGGACAAGCAACCAAAGCGTTTCTCGTAAGTTTGCCAAAGGTTCCAACCCTTTTTCCGACATTCCCAGCGCTATTTAAACTGCCCCAGCATTTAAAGCGTCTTAAAGCGCTTTTAATCTCAAACGTAACGCACTCATTAAAGCACTTAATTACGAAACGTAGCGCATTTAAGACGTTGAAACGCTCGGGAGCCCTAATAGTACCTGAATGCTCGAAAGGGAAACTGTATTGAATATCTTTAATTACCTGGCACCTGACTAGAGGGTGTTTCTATTCTGGCATGGCTGTCGTACACGTGGAGGGCCTCACGACGCCATGACCCCATCTGGGGGCGTTTCTACCCATCTGGGGACGTTTCTACGTGTGAGTCCTCCTGCTTGGGAGTGCTACTGCGCTAGGGGTGGCTTTTTGGGTGCCAACTCATGCCCCCAAGTATCTAGCCACTTACTCTGAGAGCGTATCTGCCTTCCTCTCGCACCCTGCACCCGGTTATCCTGGGCGTGACCTTCCTCTTGGGTCGTATCTGTCCCGAAGGCGTCTCTGGGGCGGCAGGGATACTTCACGAGTCAGGCTGCCCTTCACTGGTACTATCACTATGGCCTTGAAGCCACCTTTTCCTTCTTTGTATCATTTTCCCGAGATATCGGGTCCTGAGGCTTTCCCACGACGTCGCTCCCTCCATGGTCTTTCCTACCCATGGGTATCGGGGAACCACACCGCGGTTACCTTGCTTTTACACTGTTTGATCTGGCGACGCCCTGGTGGGGCGACGCCTCTACTCAGGCGACGCCTTGCCTTGGCGACGCCTCCACCCAGGCGACGCCTTGCCTTGGCGACGCCTTGTCCTGCCTTGGCGACGCTTCCTCTTGGCGTCTCTACATCTGGGCGACACCTTGAGTTGATTTTGACTCTCCAGTCGTTGACTTTGACCTTGACTTAGTCAACGCCCTGATACGGGACGGTACAGAACATAAAGATAAGAAAGTAAAGGTACTTGAATTTAAAGACAAGAATTAAATGTGGTAGAATGTAAAGAAATTGTAAAGTGCCAAATCAACTCAAGAAAATTAAGCATAACCTAAGCTATGATAACCACATGATGTGAGTTGATTTTAAGATTGTTCATTTAGGTGACACTTTAGATTTATGATTGATATTGTTAGACAATTAATAGTGAAAACCTAAGGATAATCCCCACTGGACATTAACTTAACCAAGTGGTTAAGTAGATGTGAAGGCTCATTTCACAAAGGCAAAAGGAAAAGGCAATTATAAGGTGAAGATGATGACAATTATAGGTGCAGAATTTAAGCATGGATAGCAATTATAAAGACAATGACCGAATGAACAAAAGGAAACAAAAAGAAGAACATATTTATTAATTGAATGGAATGACAATGGAAGGAAAAGATGAAGGAAAAGGAAGCTTATGAGAAATGGACTTTGAGATGATGAGCACGCCACTTGGATGATAAAATGACTCCAAGATAAGTGTTGGAAGCCGCCACTTGAGAGCTCTCAAATTCTCATAAGATAAGACTAAAAGACTAAGAGGACAAGCCTCACTAGCATCTCACACAAAATGTGCAAAGTAACTTTTATGTATTTCATTCAACTTGTAAAATACACTAAATAAACCTCCTATTTATAGGTGAAGGAGCCTTGGAGAACAAGCTAAATGGATAGGATGAGAAAAAGGGAAAAAATGGGCAGCCTTAGGGTTTGACTAAGTCAAACCCGCATCCTAGGCTTGTCCTTCTAGAAACTAGGCCAAAATGCCTTCCAAAAGGGCTAGGAACAAGCTAAAATGCTACCCACACCTCTTATTATGCTAATGGTACATTATCCTAGCCTATCTTTGCTATTTGGACCCCTAAAGTGAGCCCAAATTATTTACAACATATTATAAACATTAAAAAGACTAGCAACTCTAGATGGACCAAATAAGTCCATATGTAACACATCCAATGGATTTTTTGTAGAGACAATATCCTTTAACTTGAAAGAGGATTTGATTTGTTTACCTTTCACACAAGCATCACAAAGCCTGTTATCCTGAAATTTAATGTTAGGTAAACCAGAAACTAAATCTTTAGATTTCAATTTATTCAAGTGATTTGTGTGTATGTGAGCTAACCTCCTGTGCCACAACCAAGACTCATCACTTCTGGACAGTAAGCACTCATTTGAAGAGTTAGTTTCCATGATATTCAACAAGTAAATGTTATTCACTCTCTTACCAGTAAACAGTGCCTTACTAGATGAATTACTTGAGATTGTGCAGCCACTTGACTCAAAATTCACTTTGTATCCTTTGTCACAAAGCTGACTTATGCTGAGAAGACTATGCTTGAGTCCTTCTACATACAACACATTCTCAATGTTTGTTGAATTCCCTGTTCCAACAGTTCCTCTGCCCAAAATCCTCCCTCGGTTATTATCACCATAGGTCACATGTCCTTCTGCTTTGAGCTTTAAGCTGGTGAACTTTGTAAGATCTCCAGTCATATGCTTGGAACAGCCACTGTCCAAGTACCACTGGTTTTTCTTGCTTCCAATCTGCAAAACGGAATAAAAAAATATACAAATGGTACCCTTTTCAGTATAGGGTCCAGCACAGATTAAAACCTTCTCTTTGGTAGCCATTTTGCTAAGTTATTAGGAACAAGATGCTTTCTAGCAATGCAAGACCTAGATGTATGACCAGATTTCATGCAGTAAAAACAGGTTACATGAGATGCCTTTTTGCCACTGTTAAAAGCTGAAAAACTGATTTTGCTGGAACAAAAAAACTTGAAAGCTTTTTGACATTGGTTGTATTTCCAGGGGTATAACCAAGTCCATTCTTATTGAAAACAACATTCTGTGATCCAGGGAGAGACTCAAGGTTTTCTCTTCCCATGGTGAAATTGGAAAGGGTTTTCAGCAAATATTCCACTTGTTTTTCCAATCTTTTGCAGTTTTCACAGTTTTTAATAGAGGCATGCAAGCAAGTCAGTTCAAGGCTTACCAAATCTGTTTTGGCCTTATGCAATTCTTCCTCAAGTGTTTTTACTTTAGGTGCAAGCACATTATTTACCTTTTGCAGCTTATTGCATATTACAGCTAGCCTATTGGCTTCATCATGTGTTTCCTTGAAGGCAGCAAGCAAATCATCATAGTTATCAGAATCAGCAGAGAAATTACTTACTGATTCAGAGCTTGACTCCTCATCCTTCATCATGAAACACAGATTGTTCTCCTCATCTTCTGTTGAAGAGCTGCTAGTTGAGGATACTTCATTTTCCTCCCATGAGATGTAGGCTCTTCTTCCTTTGTTCCTTTCAAATTTCTTGCTGGCAGATTTGTCCTTAGTTTGATTGTCTGGACAATCTGTTTTGATATGCCCTGTTTTGCCACATCCAAAGCAAGTATATTTAGAGGAATTTAAATCATTGGGTTTAGGATACCTTCTTTTCTGCTGGTTCCTATTTTTGCTTTTCTTCCTCAGGAATTTGCTGAATCTTTTTGTAAGAAGGCTGATTGTGTCATCATCTTCAGCATCTTCTTTTTCTTCCTTGATCTCATCCAATTCAGTTGCTTTCAGTGCAAGACCTTTGGGTTTTCTCTCTGTTGTTTCCTGCTCTTTAAGTCTTTTAAGCTCTAGCTCATGCTCCATCAGCTTTCCAAACAGTGCAGCAGTTCCTAATTTTGACAGATCACGGCTTTCAGAGATAGCTGTCACCTTTGGTTGCCAGCTTCTGTCGAGGCACTTCAATATCTTTATGTTGAGCTCCTCTCTGTCAAATTCTTTTCCCAAGCCAGTGAGGTGATTCACAATGTGGGTGAATCTTTTCTGCACATCAGCAATGCTCTCCTCGGGTTGCATTCTGAACAGCTTATATTCTTGGATGAGTGCATGTTTTCTTGACCTTTTCACATCTTCAGTACCTTCATGAGTCACTTCTAAGACTTCCCACATCTCCTTAGCTGATTTACATTGGGATATCCTGAAGAACTCATCCATTGTCAATGCAGAGGTTATGATGTTCTTGGCCACAAGATCATGTTGAGCCTTCCTCCTTTCGGTCTCATTCCAATCTGATCTTGGCTTTAACACTTGTTCATCCTTGACAACCTGCATTGGCACATAAGGTCCATTGACCACAGCTTCCTAAATTAATGCATCAATGGATTCCATGAAAATTCTCATTCTAACTTTCCAAAATGCATAATTCATTCCATTGAACATAGGTGGTCTATTAACAACAGAACCCTCAGCAAAAAGCACATTAAACTCAGACATTATTACAAACAAACTTGATTAAAATACAAGTCCTAGCTCTTGATACCAATTGTTGGGTTTAATAGTGCCAAAGTTCAAGAGGGGGGGTGAATTGACCTTTTAAAACTTTCTCGCAGAAACAATGTTTAACCCAGTTTTACAGAAAATAAATCGATTTATGTGAAAATGAACAGATTTATTTCAGCACTGTTTTTGTTTGAAAAGCTTTTAATTCAGCAAGGTTAATCACAAGATTATGCAGTGAGAATTTCCAGCAGCACACACACAACTATCAGATTAGAGAAACAGTGAAATACCAAAACAGCAAGTTTCAATTTCAAGCAAGTGATTAAGGTTCAATTGATAGCATGCTAATTAATTGAGTGACCTTTGCAAACAACCTGTTCCAGTGGCTTTTAACAGACTATGAGTGTTCTTCTTGATGTCAAGCAATTTTCCAGAAATTAAGAACAATGTATCACAGAACAGCAAGCTTCAACTTTAAGCAATTTGTTTAAGGTTCAATTGATAGCATTGACAGTTTCTTAAGCAGCCTATCACAGTCAGTCTGTTCCAATGGTTTTTAGCAGATTGTATACGTTCTTATCAGATTCAAACACCTTTTTCAGAAATCAAGAACAGTATGCACAGTGCCCAGAAAGAACAGATTTATTTTCAATTGAACAGATTTATTTCTTTGCTGTTTTATCAATTATGCAGAAACGAAATTGCAGAGAGAGAGAGAGAATGAACACAAGCAATTATACTGGTTCACTCAACCTGAGCTACATCCAGTCTTCACCAACAACAGGTGGAAATCACTAACACACAGTACAACCAAGTACAATTCCCACTGTTCTTGAAACCTACAAGAACTTAGGTACTCTTGCTGAAAAAAACCTATTTCAGCATACACACACCCCCACTCTTCAAGAACACCTATCAAGAAGAGTGTTCAACCAAACTATTACAAGAAAGAGATGTGAAACGACTACACCTGATTGAGGATACACAGATCTGCCTTAAACCAGTAGGCAAGATTGCTAGAACAGTAGCTGCACCTCACACCAAGCTTTTGGAACCAAACCAAGAACAAGAACTTTGTGATTTTTGAAATCTTTGAAGAACAAATGCTAATCCTTTGAAAACACTTAACTCTCTGCTGTCAAAACTTGTTTTTTGCAAATGAATGAACTGTTTGAATCGTTATTAAGCTCAGAAACAAGTTTGCATTTTATAGAAAGCCAGCTTATAACAGAATTTTGAAAAACAGTTAAAGCTGTTATAAAATGAACAGATTGAAAATAAAATAAACTGATTTATTTTCAAAAGCAGTTAGAGAATCTGTTAAGTGAGGAGACTTAGTCAACCATTCTGGTGCTGAGATAAAACTGAAAAACGTTTAAGCTTGACATGGCACCAGAGGCAAAAAGAATCTATTCATTTACAGATGAACAGATTTATTTTTCAAAACGAAAACAGAGAAAGTTTAACAATTTAAAACTCAGTCGTTTTGAAAAGAAGAAGACTTAGTCAAAATACCTGATGCACAAAATCTAATTTTTACAAGACTTTAGCCAAGGCATCAGTGAAAAAATGAATCTGTTTATTTAGAAAAGAACAGATTTATTTTTATGCAGTAAACGTGTTTTTGTGTAAAACATGTGAAAAACAGTTTAAGAAAACTTATGCTTGTTCTTATCACATGGCCAGTGGTTGTGAGGTGAGTTACTCAGCAAAAAGCCACTCTTAGACTACCTCTAAGCACTAACTAAGACATACTTAAAGCAAAGCAAAATTACATGAAAAGTACATACAAGTCTTCATCAAACACAATCTTGAAGGGGCAGCAACCATCTTCAACAATCTCCCCCTGTTTGATGGAGACAAATCCCCATAGCTAACCTCATCGCTTTGTTGCTTTAAGTACTTGCACCAGATTTTAAACCAGAATTGCACCTGCACTGCACCAGATTTTAAACCAGAAAAAAACAGCAGTATTGGATAGCATATGAATTGGTTTAAAGGTGCAAAATTAACTCCCTGTTTCAGCTAGCTTCACCTAGCATGGTGAGCTATTTTTCTCCCCCTTTGGATTCATCAAACAACATATAAGCATAGGGAATAAAGGGATATAAAGCAGAGACCATAATCATAATAGTTCAGAAACAGAAAACCAAATTGTTCAACATTACAGAAACTTGAAAACTGATAAAGAAAGCATTAAAAGTAGAAAAAACTACTGATCCTTGTAGTAAAGCTCTGCAAGTTGTGCCTGAACCCCTTCAATCTGATTATCAAGGTGTTGGAACCTTGCATGAGTAGTCTCAAAGTGTGCCCTTTGTTCTGCAGACATGACATCAAGACGGTACAGCACTTGCCTCTCAAACATAGACATTGGTTCTCCACGGTATTCTGGACTTTGATAGGCAACTATGGCATTTGCAGCAACTTCCTCATGTTCAGATTGGGTGGCAGGTGAGTCATCATCCATAGGAGTAGCTTCATCCTCATCCTCATGTTCTGCTTGAGTGTCCTTCTCCTTGAGAACCACCCACTTGTTTTCAATTTTGTGAAAACCCATTTTGGTGAGAGTTGAAGTATCAATCTCACTTACAGCTTTGATAGGGTCATTTCTCTCATTTGTAACATCAACACCAAAGTAATCAATTAATTTGGAAACAAGAATAGCATAGGGAAATCTGTAATCAGCCAACCTTTTTGACTTGAGCATGTGTTCATTGACAATGAACACCCAGTTTACCTTAATCTGGTTCATGATGCAATATAGGAGAATGAGATCCTCTTCATGTAAGACAGCATGGTTTGTCCCTCTTGGAATTAGTTGCCATGCTATGATGTATGCAACTAGACGTGGAGTGAGGTTCAAATGCCCTGCATGGAACCTGTTTATACTCTCTGTAGGATTCCTCATGCAACTCTTATAATATTGCAGCTTGTTGAATTCTGAAATTCCACTAGTATTTCCTTTCCCTACTTTCAGTCCAGCATATTTTATTCCAGCCACAGAATTCCACACCTCACTTGTGATCTTCATCTTGGTCCCTTTCACATAAGAGACAACATTCTTCCCATCCAATGTGAGGTCAGTATAAAACACTTTAACCAAGTCAGGATAAACATTACCCGTTAATTCCAGCATCTTTTTCAGTTTCTGGTGCTTCAACACAGCCCTTGTTTCTACCAATTTTTCAGATTTCAGCCAGTTGAAATCTAGCACCTTGGGTATGTTGATCTGCTTCCTGCTTGTTTCATGAATGTAGGCATTGATGCCTTCTTCATTTCCAGCGAACCATCCTTCTAACACACCTTGAGAAGTGGTTTGCTTTCCCTTGCTTTTCTGTTTTTGTCTTGAAGACGAAGCCATGTTTGAACCTGAAATCTTTTCTTGATTTCAAATGGTGAGAATAGAAAGAGAATGGCCAATGTGGGTAGCAAGTATTCACACAGATTTATAGCAGAATAAATGGATTGATATGGCAGTTATGAGTGGATATGCATGAAGATATTATGCTCTGAATTTGTGCAGAGAATCTTTGAAAATATGCACCAAATATTTAGGGGTCACGATGCATACACTCAAATTCTTATTGAGCACCCAAACCATCAAATCGGTTACATAACCATGACCAAAACCGTCAAAGGTACAGAGGTTAATGCCCACTAAGTCAGTCAAGCAGTCAAAGATCAGAATTTCTCTTTCCTAGTCATCAATTCATATCAGTGCAGAAAATAAACACATTCAATTGCGAATAAACAGATTTAATTTTTCACTGCTAGGTACAATTGACATTTATAATACCCAATTCATTAAGCAGAAAATTAAACCTATCTTTAGCTAATGGTTTTGTGAACAAATCAGCAAGTTGTAGATCAGTACCAATGAACTTAATGTCACATGTTCCATTAGATATGTGTTCCCTTAGAAAATGATGCCTTATTTCAATGTGTTTGGTTCTTGAATGCATGACAGGATTTTTGGTTAAGTTGATTGCACTTGTATTATCACACAGCAGAGGTATATGGTTAAGTAAGATACCAAAATCATTCAATTGTTGTCTTAGCCATATAGTTTGAGCACAACAACTCCCTGCTGCAATGTATTCTGCTTCAGCAGTGGAAAGAGCTACACAAGCCTGCTTTTTGCATTGCCATGAGATCAAGCTTGATCCAAGCAAATGACAGGTTCCACTTGTGCTCTTCTATCAATTTTGCAACCTGCAAATCTGAATCAGAATACCCAGTTAAGCTTAATGAAATGTTACCTGGATACCACAAGCCAACTTCTTTAGTTCCTTGCAAATACTTCAAAATCCTTTTGACAGCATTGTAGTGTGATTCTTTAGGAGCAGACTGAAACCTTGCACACATGCACACTGCAAACATTATATCTGGCCTGCTGGCAGTGAGATACAGTAGTGATCCTATCAGTCCTCTGTATTTGGTTTCATCAACAGAAATTCCAGCTTCATCATGATCCAAATGACAGCTTGTTGAGAAGTGTGTGCTGATTGGTTTACACTTGTCCATTTCAAATTTCTTCAGCAATCCTTGCAATACTTAGCCTGACTTAGGAAAATGCCATCCTTGAGTTGTTTGACCTGCAAACCTAGAAAATAGTTCAACTCACCCATCATTGACATTTCAAACTCACTCTTCATGACCTTCACGAAAGCTTCACACAATTCTCCATTGTTTGATCCAAAAATGATGTCATCCACATATACTTGGACTAGAATTGAGTCATCTCCTTTCTTCTTAATGAACAAGGTCTTATCTGATGTGCCTCTGTCATAGCCTTGTGAGGTTAGAAAATCACTTAGCCTCTCATACCATTGCCTAGGAGCTTGCTTGAGTCCATAGAGGGCCTTTTGGAGTTTGAACACATATTCTGGATGTTGATGGTCTTCAAAAACCTGGTGGTTGTGAGACAATACCTCTTCATTTATATAACCATTTAGAAAGGCACTCTTCACGTCCATTTGAAATAGCTTGAACCCTTTGATGCATGAAAAGGCAAGCAGCAGTCTAACAGCTTCTAACCGAGCCACTGGTGCATATGTCTCATCATAGTCTATTCCTTCTTCTTGATTGTACCCTTTAGCTACAAGCCTAGCCTTGTTTCTGGTGATCACTCCATGCTCATCCATCTTGTTTCTAAATACCCATTTTGTTCCAATTACATTCATCTCTTGTATTTTAGGAACAAGAGTCCAGACCTCATTAAGAGCAAACTGATTCAGTTCCTCTTGCATAGCTAAAATCCAGTTGCTGTCCTTGAGAGCTTCATTCAAATTCTTGGGTTCAACTTGAGAT
Organism: Phaseolus vulgaris; assembly: GCF_000499845.2. Classification (NCBI taxonomy): domain Eukaryota; kingdom Viridiplantae; phylum Streptophyta; class Magnoliopsida; order Fabales; family Fabaceae; genus Phaseolus; species Phaseolus vulgaris. Next base: position 276,646 of record NW_027174102.1, read on the forward strand.
ACAAAGGCCATTGCTTCATAGAAATTGTTCAAGGATTTTCTAGTTGACACTCCTTTCTCAATGTTTCCAATGACATTATCAAGGGTTAAGTCTCTTGGGGTTTTCCACTCTTTTGGCAAACCTGCAGCTGCAGTAGATTCTTGCATAGCATGTGTATCAACAGTATCAAAATGAATCAATTCATTTTGATTTAAAACAGATTTAAATTCATTACTGTCAGGTTCATCAGCAGCAGTTTTAGGTATACTATGATCAGTTTCATCAAAAACTACATGCATTGATTCTTCTACTATGAGCAACCTTTTATTGAAGACTCTATATGCATGACCATTCAAAGCATAACCAATGTGCACACCTTCATCAGATTTAGCATCAAACTTACCAAGATTTTCTTTGCCATTATTCAATACAAAACATTTACACCCAAATACTCTAAGGTGCTACATTAGGTTTTCTGCCCTTATACAATTCATATGGGGTTTTCTTAAGAATTGGTCTTATTAAGGTCCTATTTAAGACATAACCTGCAGTATAAACAGCATCAGCCCAAAAATACTTAGGAAGCTTAGATTCATTTAACATAGTTCTAGCAAGTTCCTCTAGTGATCTATTTTTCCTTTCAACTACACCATTTTGTTGAGGTGTCCTAGGGGCTGAAAAGGTATGAGCTATCCCATGCTTCTCACAGAACCTCTCAAACTTAGCATTTTGAAACTCTCCCCATGATCACTTCGAATTGATTTTATGCAGCAACCATTTTCATTTTGCAGAATTTTTGCTAATCTCTTAAAGGCAGAATAAGCATCATGTTTATGTGCAAGAAATAGAGTCCATGTAAATCTAGAGTAATCATCCACAACAACTAAAGCATACAAATTTCCAGCCAAGCTAGCAACTCTAGATGGACCAAATAAGTCCATATGTAACACATCCAATGGATTTTTTGTAGAGACAATATCCTTTAACTTGAAAGAGGATTTGATTTGTTTACCTTTCACACAAGCATCACAAAGCCTGTTATCCTGAAATTTAATGTTAGGTAAACCAGAAACTAAATCTTTAGATTTCAATTTATTCAAGTGATTTGTGTGTATGTGAGCTAACCTCCTGTGCCACAACCAAGACTCATCACTTCTGGACAGCAACACTCATTTGAAGAGTTAGTTTCCATGATATTCAACAAGTAAATGTTATTCACTCTCTTACCAGTAAACAGTGCCTTACTAGATGAATTACTTGAGATTGTGCAGCCACTTGACTCAAAATTCACTTTGTATCCTTTGTCACAAAGCTGACTTATGCTGAGAAGACTATGCTTGAGTCCTTCTACATACAGCACATTCTCAATGGTTGTTGAATTCCCTGTTCCAACAGTTCCTCTGCCCAAAATCTCCCTCGGTTATTATCACCATAGGTCACATGTCCTTCTGCTTTGAGCTTTAAGCTGGTGAACTTTGTAAGATCTCCAGTCATATGCTTGGAACAGCCACTGTCCAAGTACCACTGGTTTTTCTTGCTTCCAATCTGCAAAACAGAATAAAAAATATACAAATGGTACCCTTTTCAGTATAGGGTCCAGCACAGATTAAACCTTCTCTTTGGTAGCCATTTAGCTAAGTTCTTAGGCACAAGATGCTTCTAGCAATGCAAGACCTAGATGTATGACCAGATTTCATGCAGTAAAAACAGGTTACATGAGATGCCTTTTTGCCACTGTTAAAAGCTGAAAAAACTGATTTTGCTGGAACAAAAAAACTTGAAAGCTTTTTGACATTGGTTGTATTTCCAGGGGTATAACCAAGTCCATTCTTATTGAAAACAGCATTCTGTGATCCAAGGAGAGACTCAAGGTTTTCTCTTCCCTTGGTGAAATTGGAAAGGGTTTTCAGCAAATATTCCACTTGTTTTTCCAATCTTTTGCAGTTTTCACAGTTTTTAATAGAGGCATGCAAGCAAGTCAGTTCAAGGCTTACCAAATCTGTTTTGGCCTTATGCAATTCTTCCTCAAGTGTTTTTACTTTAGGTGCAAGCACATTATTTACCTTTTGCAGCTTATTGCATATTACAGCTAGCCTATTGGCTTCCTCATGTGTTTCCTTGAAGGCAGCAAGCAAATCATCATAGTTATCAGAATCAGCAGAAAATTACTTACTGATTCAGAGCTTGACTCCTCATCCTTCATCATGAAACACAGATTGTTCTCCTCATCTTCTGTTGA